>NC_067119.1:32226010-32519253 GCF_021347895.1 Acanthochromis polyacanthus | reverse complement strand
ATATTTAGTAATGAAATTCTACATTCTGACAGTGTGAATAAAGAGATGTAATTTCAAGACCGTTGAATTGTATAACTCATCTACGTTCCTTATGCAAGAAGTCAAAATTTTAACATTTCATCAGAAAATTAAACAACAAAAGATTTGGTCTGAACACAGGATGGTTGACCGGTTCAGCTATATGAGACCAATTTTATCAGAGCATTAAAATCAAAAGCTCACTGTCCAAATCAGTTGCTGAAAAAAAATACTGCCTACAGAGAAAGACATTTCTGTCACTTGAATTGCCAGACAGTCATCTTTTCAGTTACGCCACTATTACATGTAAGATTCTCCAAATAGACCTTAAGAATAACTGAACCACCTGAAGCTAATGAAAAGATAAAATTTCCCTGATCCTTTAATTACAGATGAATACACTTTATTCCGGATGACCAGCAGCCCTTTTCTGAAAAGAAAATGATTCAACAATTCACTTGTAAGAGTTCCTTGATCAAGAAAAGAGCTAGCTAAATGTAGAGAAGAACTAAAGCCGGTCAAATTGGATTTTTGAGGGCTTTGCAAAAAAAAAAAGAAAAAAAAAAGAAACAAACACCTGATGCTGTGCTGGGTTCTTAAAGTAAAGACACACCAATCCCAAATTAGGTTAGCTGTCCAAACTACACTAGCCTAGCCGCGCTAGACAACCTACGGCAACGAATTTAATTCTCTGCCAGGGTGGGTCTAGTTACCCTCCATAAGGCTCGAGGTGGGATGCTCCTAAAACTGGCCAACAAATCACCATGAAGTGTAGAGTCAGAAGGCGGGCGTAACTAAGTGACGACAGAGGCGCGACAATTCTGACAGAAACAACCGGAAACAACTAGCCTAGCCGCGCTAGACAACCCACGGCAATGAATTTTATTCTCTGCCAGGGTCGACAACAAACACGACAACAGTCGTTGAGCTCCATTCGCACCGACTCTGAATAATCTTTCTGTTAACATGTCTGCAATATACTTGAGCTTCACCCATTGACTGTATAAATAAGGCTTCACCGAACTCCCGCATCCTCTGATCCTCTGATCCGGCACTCTAGGAACTACGTCAGCCTATTCGTTGCGCGGATTGGTTGTATACCTACCCAATTGCTGCAGAGTGATTTGAAAGACAACCTTTTAGCCCGCCTCCCTCCCTGTCGAGAGTTCCTAGACCCTTGCGTCTTCCAGAACTGGGTCTAGCGCGGCTAGGCTAAAACTACACAGCAATATAAAAGGGTAAAATTGATTTAGTGGAACTAAATGAGCGTCATCATCATAGTAGAAACATTAAAAGACTTAATTTTCCAGGGGTAAAAGTATTTGCATAACCTCTTAAGAAGAACTATCAACATGAGATTCGGCACAGTTCATTATCAAAAACAGTGCCCAAATACTGTTAGCTCTGCACTTGGCGAAGTTCAGTGTCAGCACCTTTAGTAACAGCTGGCATTGGGCTTTGCGGTAACTTGCTGAAATCGATAATCAAGTCTTTCATTTTTTACATATTTATATGGAGAAAAGATTAATCACACCCAGCCACAATGTCATTCACCACTGGCTCATAATCTAGTCCCACTCCTTAGCGGAGACTGACAATAATAGAATCATCAGTAAACTTTAGGATATCCGTTTCCCACAGCTGCTGCAACACTCATTAGTGTATATGATGTAAAGAAGTGGTTTAAGTGCTCCACATGAGATCCCTGTCAGCACACTTGAATTGGGTCAATGTATCAGTACATTTCAAGCTTACATAACCAAACCTGTCTCAATCTACCTGCCCTAACTGCACAATGGAAACAAACAAAACACTCACATCATCCACTCTCCACAAGTCATGACCCAGGCCTTCAGTCTGACCATAAGTGATTGCATTCTTTAGGAAATCAGTGCCGCTGCCATCATCCTAAGATGAAGAAAATAACACTAATCAGCATTTCAAAACAAGCGGCAGTGTTACCTTTGGAAAACAACGGAGGACACATCATTTGATGGAGCCCCTCTGAATGCAGCACTTACACTGTCAGCGTCCCGCAAAACTGCCACAAGCAATCGAATGTATTCCGTCGCAGCTTTAAGTGTGTCCACTTTACTGGGCTTACGGTCTGGTCGCATTAGTGGCACCATGCGTTTCAAGCGTGAAAACATGGCATTCAGGTTCCTGATCTGCACAGAAAAGAGGCTGAAGTTAAAGATCAACTATGTGGCATTCATAGCATCATGAAATCTTTCTGACATTAGTCTATGTAACCATAATTCATGCCAAAATAATTAAAAGAAAACAACTGCCACAACAGTGAAGGGATCCTGTGGCTCTGCAGGCTGTGGGGGGAATTTTGTTGCATGATTTGGTTCCACTTGACTCATTGCAGGTAAGGGTCACTGCACATAAATACCATGCTGTTCAAAGTGATCAGCTTTGGCCCATGATGAAGCATTTCTATCCCAATGGGAGTGCTCTCTTCCAGGACGACAACGCCTCGATCCATAGGTCATGAGGGGTCGCTGACAGCTATGTTGATTATGAAAATGATATCAAACCGAACACTTACGAGAGACTTTGGACTGATGTGTTAAGATGATGCTCTCCCCCATCATTATCAAAACACCAAATGCAACAAATATCTTTTGAAGAATGGCGTTCATTCCTCCAAGAGAGACTTGTAAAACCAATGCCAAGGTGCTCTAAAGCTGGACATGTTGGTGCAACGCATTACCAAGACATTTCATGTTGTTTTTTTTGTTTGTTTGTTTTTGCCACCTGTCTATAGATTATGCTGATGATTTCTACTGGGCTGGACAGCAACACATGTCATCATTTCATAATTGCTGGCAGCAATTTAAGCTGTGTTTATTTTTTAAAAAAACAGTACATAATACAAGCAGAACAAATGGAGTGCTGGCATTTCCATGTTAACACTCTTTGATTAGAATGAACACCGTGTAGTTTTTAGCTCTGTAGATTGTAGCCTTTGCAATTCCAATGGACCAAATATCCTAGTGAATGTTGCATCAACTCTTACCCCAGTATTTACATATCATTTGCTGCAACAATAATTCATTCCATAGTCAGGCTTACTGCAGTGTGTGGCTACCACGTTGATTAAGAAAACATGACAACAATCCAAAGCTGTCCTACATATACATATATAATGTAGGATTTTATTTATTTTATTTTACTGCAGCTGGTGGAGATGCTGGGTGAAATGCCAAACACAACAAAGCTCTAAGTTTTACAGGGTTTACAGAAGGCTCCATTTTAAGACAGTTAGTGAAGCTACACGCTAGCTAATGTTAGCTGAAGAGTTTCGCTTCTCAGGTGAGCCGAGAAGGAGGAAACATGTCAGCAAACATTTATTAGTGGTTTGTATAATGTCATTTCCAATAAACACTCACTCTCAGTCGCTCCTTGGCGTTGACCAGTTCTCTTTTTTTCACAGTTTCGCTGAATTCCTCGGCAACGAAGTACAAGCCGTCTTTCCCTCGCTTGAACTTCTCGATGTTGCTGTAAACAGGCAGCGCGGACTCACCAGTTAACCTTTTCAGAATATCACTCATCGATTCCTCCTCTGGTACCTTCATTTTTAACGAGGAACTTATGCTAACAGCCCAGCCTGCTGTCTTCGGATTGTTTGTGTTTCTCTATTCCATCACCTCCTGACAGTAAAGGTGTTGGAAGAGCAGCTATGGAGGCGGACACGCACCTAAGACGTGTTTCTAATTAACGAGGAAGCCGGAAACAGTGGGAGCTTCTCCAGATAAACGCATAATTATTCATATACAGACCAAAATCTGATTTATTGCAAATTAGTATTTCACCAACGGATTTCTTCTGCCGGGAAATTATATAAATAAATGACTATAAGCAATGATTACTTTTGAAGCTTTCACTTTTTTGTGCTTGTTTTCCATTTTTATCAACCATGATATGTCCAAAAATCTGCATACCATTCTCAGTAATCAGTGTCAAAGCCTCTATTTCCCCCACATCAAAACAGGTCTTGTAATTGTTTGAGTAATATATAATTGAGGGACTTTTGAAGTCCATGGGATATATCTTGCATGCATTTCTATTAAAGTAAAAAAAAAAAAAAAAAAAAAAAGCAAATAGTGTTTTTATGTTCATTATGATCATGTCTTTACAAATTCCTTAATAATTTATTTTGGAAACAATCCTTTATTTATAAAAAATGACTGGACATCACTAAAATGTCAACTAAATTACCATTCGAATTTAATAACAACTACCTTCTAATTAGCTAAACAATAATACAAGGACTTTATTCAAAAATTTCTTTGATCATGTTCTTTTTACTAAGTTGAGATGATCATGACAGATGTTGCTTTTTGGCAATATATCAAATTTTACATAGAAAATAACAAATTTTATCTGTCCTGGGAATGACTTTCAAACCAGGGGCGGATTGAATGTTATTTCATTCGGTCGTTTGACCGAAGGCCCGGTCCACATCTGGGCCGGTGCGCTGGTATTTATTAAATCATTTTGTTTATTTATCCATGTGCCGCCGAATGGGATGAGTATGGAGTTAGAACAGTCTCATAATCCACAAATGCACACAGAAGAATTCACACATGTGAACTGGGGTTCACAAATGTAAACTGCAATCCACAAATAAATTAAGAAAGTTCACAAATGTATTTCTGCATTCACAAACTGCTTTTGCGTGTGAATCTTTTTTGAGACTGCTCTGCCGTCAGCTCGATCCACAAATGCCTTTTTTTCAACACGGAAGTTTCTGTAGCCAATCAGATGTCTCCCTCCTTTCAGCCAATCACAAAAACTCACCCCACGTGGGGGTGGGTGTACTGTTCAGCCAATCATATGAACGCGTCCGCACAGCGTTATACTTGACCGTGTCATTGGGCTGAAGAGTGAAGCTGCCCGTCGGAGAGACCATGGCGTCTGATGGGGACAATAGACCCTTTATTTGTTTACAAACATTGTGACATTTTTTGTGGCCGGGGCTTATGCTGGAGGCAAAAGCTGAGCGAGAAGTCAAGCGGGACTGGGAGTATATAGTTTGCGCTGGGAGTTTGCAGCGCAAACTCGAGCTTTTTTAACCCGTTAAACTTCAGTGTACCGCCGGCGGTACACTTACTAATTTGCATAGGAATTTAAAGAATGTCCGAAGGCTGCAAACGTGATTATATAAACATTATACGCCGATGGAAAGCTTAGATTCTCATGAATCCGCCGGTATAAACCACTTTCAGATGTGATTACCACAGCGGATAATATAAACACATTTGTCCGACAAACAATGAATATTCATCCATCCTTTCTCTGTACACGGCTTTAACGTACACAGCGCGACTCACATTTCCGGGTTCATTATTACACACAGATGAAAATATTCCACAAAAAACGGCCATAATCTAACCTTGGACATCCAGACGACACAAGCCAGTAAACTATTTTGTCCAAAACATGTCTTGAAGTCGGTATATAATCCACGAATCGGTCGTTTTCAAGGAAATACACCTCGCGATGCGCGTCCAATATGCTCTGTATTTCTCGTCATATTTAACGGGTTGTTTTTGATTGTATTTTTTTGTGTGTCTTGTTGTGTCCTTATGGTGTGTGTATTTGGACCCAGTGTCTGGAATAAAGCTGAACTGAATTGAATTGAATTTAATATTTTTTATTTAGAAATGCCACATCAGATTGGCCCCAAATTGAGTGGGGGTCTTCCTGGGGTGGTCTACTACAAGACTGAGGTGGAATGAGTCTGTGGAAACTAGGAGTTTTCCCGCAGTTCTATATTACCGTAATGTCAAGTATACACAGGCTCCCCTAAATGCGAGCGATTGCTCACTTCACACCTTTCTCGGCGGATGCCTGGAGCTTTTCTTCTCTTTTCTCTGAGCGCATCTTTGCAATGTGTTTCTTCTTGCGTGTATGTGTGCTGTATCGTGACGTGATGACTTTGACGAGGCCTTTGCTACCTCAACACGATTACTTTGGTGACTTCTTTGTGTAGTTAGTAATTAGCGTTGCAGTGATTACACTTCAGCAGTACACTGTATGTAATTATTAAATACAGTGTACAAGTTCAAAGGTTTGTTGTGTTATGTCATAATTTTTAGTGCCAACCAAGACTCTGTTGAAGAGGTCGGGGGGCCGAATTTGACTCCCAATCCGGCCCTGCTTTCAACTAAGTTACCCATTACAAAAACACCTCTCAAGAAAGTGTGTTAATTCCAGATCACATGACCTGCTCCAAATGATGTCATTTCCTCCTGAAGAAAATACTTAAAAGACTTCAAGGCTTTCTGTCTGGCCTGGAGCCTATCTCAGCTGACTTGGGCGAAGACAGGGATCACCTGGACAATCACACTTGCATTCATGCATTCACACCTAGGGGCAATTTAGAGTAATCACTTAACCTCAGCATATTTTTGGACTGTGGGAGGAAGCCGGAGTACCCGGAGAAAACCCACACATGCACAGGGAGAACATGCAGACTCCATGCAGAAAGATCCCGGGCCCAGGCTGGGATTTAAACCAGCGATCTTCTTGCTGCAAGGCGAAAGTGCTAACCGCTACGGCACTGTGCAGCCCTGATTTTGTCATGTTGATCAAAAAATATTATAATGGGTCTCTGTTGAATCGTCTCACCGACCACAACATTTAGCCATTAGTTCATCGTATACGTATTCACATGCAAAATGACTGAACAAGTTGTCCTAATATGTCAAGGATGTTTCTATACATTTTCATTAGACTTTTATTTATAAATCTGTCCTGAATTGATGAATTGCTCCCAGGTGAATCTTGACTTTCTCTAATGAAAGGAAATGTGTGAGAGTACAGTTTTTCTCAGTTGCTTTGGTACATTTCTCGAATCATCCTTGATATTTGCAAAACAGTAAGTGCATTTCTCAAAACAAATAGCAAAACACCATGGATTAACTGCATAAACCAGTCTCTTGCTCAAAATCCTTAATTCATCTTTCAAAAGTAAATATCTGTGTCAATGAACATGTCAGTGGCATCAAAATGACAAGTCCTATGGAAAACACAGTCAAATTGCTTGGTCATGTTGTCATTATAACAGTGTACTCTGGAGGGATGTTCTGATGTGAACTATGGCTAAAGTTTGGATAACAGCTATTGTAATTTACACCTTCGTGTATGTGGGAGATTGATTCCAAGAGACTGTATGAGAATCGCATTTACACTTTTACTGTTTGTACTGTTGACAGACCACATCATTGTGATACAGAAAGGAAAAGACAGCAATACGTATCACAAAGAAAAAAAGTAGATATGTAAACACAGGACAATCTCCTTAGCATCTACCTCCTCCTCAGTTTTGCCTCCCAATTCCTCCACCACGCAGCCTCTCTCCTCTTCTATTTCTTCTTCTCTCTGGCCGTTGGCCCCTTTCAATTCCTTGTCCTTCCACTGTCAGACATTATAACATTGTGTTGTGCTCCGGCTATATGTATATACTTGCCAGTTGATGGGTTATGAAATGCACCTTTGAGCGATTTCAGAAAACTCTAACCTTTCACACATTTTCCTTTGTTAGAGAAAGTCAAGGTTCACCTGGGAGCAATTTACCAATTCAGAACAAATTTAGAAAAATCCTTGACATATGACAACTTCTTCAACCATTTTGCATGTAAAGACTTGAAGAGTTCATTTGCAAAAACAGATAACTCCGTTTTGATAAATTTTAAGAAAACTTTTTTTATTGTTAACTTTACTTGATAATATCAATCAAACCGAAGTTGAGTGTATTTGACTCAGTAGTAAAATACATGACAAAATGGAGAAAAAATAAATTATTAGTGTTATTACTATTATCGCAAGTAAACAATAAAAAATGAGTTTTCTGAAAATGGAGTTACCTGTTTTTGCAAATGAACTCTTCACTTGTTGTTTGCAGTGAGACTATTCAACAGAGACCCATTATAATATTTTTTGATCAACATGATATAAGCAGTTGATAATGTAGGAAACAGCAGAGAATTGTACATAATCATTTGCATGGATGTACCAAAGCATTTACAACTCTTTTCAAGAAATGAGAAACTGCTTTTTTTGATGTGCACAAGTGGCACAATGATGTGAAGATTGAACAAGTCTTCTTCTTTCTTCTTTTCCTTTCGGCTTTTCCCTTCAGGGGTCGCCAGAGCGAATCAATTGCCTCCATCTAACCCTGTCTGCTGCATCCTCTTCTCTCACACCAACTACCATCATGTCCTCTTTAACCACATCCATAAACCTCCTCTTTGGTCTTCCTCTAGGCCTCCTGCCTGGCAGTGGGAAACTCAGCATCCTTCTACCAATATATTCACTATCTCTCCTCTGGACGTGTCCGAACCATCTCAGTCTGGCCTCTCTGACTTTATCTCCAAAGCCTCTAACATGTGCTGTCCCTCTGATGAACTCATTCCTGATCCTATCCATCCTGGTCACTCCCAAAGAGAACCTCAGCATCTTCAGTTCTGCTACCTCCAGCTCTGCCTCCTGTCTTTTCCTCGAGGACACTGTCTCCAGACCAAACAACATGGCTGGTCTCACCACAGTTTTGTAAACCTTTCCTTTCATTTTAGCTGAAACTCTTCTATCACACATCACACCCGACACTTTTCTCCAGCCGTTCCAGCCTGCCTGTGCACGCTTCTTCACCTCTTTTCCACACTCTCCATTGCTCTGTACTGTTGACCCTAAGTACTTTGAGAATTTCAATTCTGATCTGAGAAATGAACTAAAATGACTGAGAAAAACTGTAAAAAAAAAAAAAAAGATTAGGACAATACAATACAAAATAAAATTATACAGGTTAAGCTGTTTTTAATCCCAGAAGGAAAATTTGGTGTTGCAGCTGCACAAGAACAGACAAACCAGCCCATCTATTATCTATACACCGCTTAATCCTCACTAGGGTTGCAGGGGGCTGGAGTCTATCCCAGCTGACTCAAGGCGAAGGCAGGGGACACCCTGGACAGGTCACCAGTCTATCACAGGGCTACATATACAGACAAACAATCACACTCACATCCACACCTATGAACAATTTAGACTTACCAATTAACCTCAGCATGTTTTTGGACTGTGGGAGGAAGCCTGAGTACCCGGAGGAAACCCATGCATGCACATAAAGAACATGCAAACTCCATGCAGAAAGATCCTGGGATGGCGGGGACTGGAAGGCGAAAGTGCTAACCAATTCAATTCAATTCAATTCAGTTTTATTTATATAGCGTCAATTACAGTCAAATCGTCTCAAGACGCTTTACAGAACCCATATGCCTGACCCCCAGAGCAAGCCCAAAGGCGACAGTGGCAAGGAAAAACACCCTTTTAACAGGGAAGAAACCTCGAGCAGAACCCGGCTCTATATAGGGGGGACCCATCTGCCTGCTGGCCGGGCGGGTTGAGAAGGACAGAGGAGGGCAAGGGGGAGGGATGGGAGAAGAGGGAGGGGTGGGAAAGCAAGGAAAACACAACACACATTTGGATACATGCATGACAGGATATGTGACGCAGACAAAGTATAAGCTAACATTGAAAACTGACTCATAGTTTACTCTTATGATGTACGGCTCTTACATTAAACATACTCCATATATAGCTAGCAGTAAAATTCAAACAGTATGTAAGTTGGCATAACAAGTATAGTGAAGGCAATGCAGAGTTGACTGGTGGAAAAGGGGAGCTGGAAGCAGAGGCCTGGAGGAAGGTCAGCGGCAGCATCCCACAGTGGACATGATGGAGACTGGACCAGCTGGTGGAACATCGACCGCAGATCTGAAGCATCCAGCTCTGAGACCAGGGACACTCGGAGAAATAGCACAGGGGGAAACAGAGTGAATGTACTGCAATAACGGTATACATATTAAATGTAAAGGTAGATAGAGAAGGGCTCAGTGCGTCAAGAGAAGTCCCCCAGCAGCCTAGGCCTATAGCAGCATGACTAGAGGCAGAACGAAGGGACGTCCAAGAGGGAGTCAGCTGTGCAATGAAGACACAAGCCGAACCCCTGTGGGTCACCCAGTCAGCCCCAACTATAAGATTTGTCAAAAAGGAACGTTTTAAGCCTGGTCTTAAAAATAGAGAGGGTGTCTGCCTCCCGAACCCAAACTGGGAGCAGGTTCCACAGGAGAGGCGCCTGATAACTGAAGGCTCTGCCTCCCATTCTACTTTTAGAAATTCTAGGAACAACAAGTAAGCCTGCAGTTTGAGAGCGAAGAGTTCTACTAGGATAATAAGGTACTATCAGATCTTTAAGATATGATGGAGATTGGTTATTAAGAGCTTTATATGTCAGAAGAAGGATTTTAAATTCTATTCTGGATTTAACAGGAAGCCAGTGAAGAGAAGCAAGTATAGGGGAAATATGATCTCTTTTGCTAACTCCTGTCAGTACTCTCGCAGCAGCGTTTTGGATCAACTGTAGATGTTTGAGAGAGCTATTTGGACAACCCGATAATAAGGAATTGCAATAGTCAAGCCTGGAAGTAACAAAAGCATGAACTAATTTTTCTGCATCATTCTGAGACAGAATGTTCCTGATTTTTACAATATTACGCAGGTGAATAAAGGAAGTCCTACAGACTTGCTTTATGTGCGAGTTAAAGGACATGTCCTGGTCAAAAATAACTCCAAGATTCCTCACAGTAGTACTGGAGGCCAATGTGATGCCATTCAGAATAACTATTTGCTTTGAAAGTGAGTGTCTAAGATGTTTGGGGCCAAATGCAATGACTTCAGTTTTGTCTGAATTTAGCAGTAGGAAGTTAAAAGTCATCCAGGTTTTAATGTCCTTAAGACAATCTTGCAGTCTAGCTAACTGATCAGTTTCATCTGGCTTCATAGATAAATACAATTGTGTGTCATCTGCATAACAATGGAAGTTAATACAATGCTTCCTAATAATATTGCCTAAAGGAAGCATGTATAATGTGAAAAGTATAGGTCCTAAGACAGAACCCTGAGGAACTCCATGATTAACTTTAGTATGCTCAGAAGAGTTATTGTTGACATGCACAAACTGGAACCTATCTGATAAGTAGGATTTAAACCAGTCCAGTGCTGTCCCTTTAATGCCAATTGAATGTTCTAGACGCTGTAATAAGATTTTGTGGTCGATTGTGTCAAACGCTGCACTAAGATCTAACAAAACAAGTATAGAGACTAGTCCATTATCTGATGCTATGAGAAGGTCATTAGTAACTTTCACTAGAGCTGTTTCTGTGCTATGATGCACTCTGAAGCCTGACTGAAACATTTCAAACAAATTATTCCTTTGTAAGTGTTCACATAATTGATTTGCAACTGTTCTTTCCAGAATTTTAGAGAGAAATGGTAGGTTGGATATTGGTCTATAGTTAGCTAACACATCTGGATCTAAAGTGGGCTTTTTAAGCAAAGGTTTGATGACAGCAACCTTAAAAGCCTGTGGTACATAGCCTGTTACTAGAGAGAGATTAATTAGATCTAACATTGAAGAATTAATTAAAGGTAAAGGTAAAATCTCCTTAAAGAGTCTAGTTGGGACCACCAAGTCACTGTGCAGCCAGGCAAACAAATGTAAAGTGAAAATGGAATAGAAGTAAAAGGCAGGTAAAAACATAAAGAACCAATGGCCTTTGAGTTCATCTGAACAATGGATTATACTAGATATGCAATACAAGGGCTGCAGTTTGAGCCAGTGTGATATTCAGTCTGCTGAGACTTCAACAGCACAGCCAGAGCCACTAATACACGGAATGAACATATCAGAAAGCCTGGCTCGGTTCTGAGGATTAACTGAGGACCCCCGAAGGCCGAAGCTAGTTGCACCAAAGAGGAAGCTGAACATCTTGAACATAATAAGACATCTCCTTCCTGATGTGCTGCTCAAATAGTAGAGCAGATTCAGTAAGAAAAAAAATCTTATAACTACTGCTACTTGTATTAAATCTACAGGGAGTTGTGTGCAATATCCATATGCAATCCTGCACCTTACTGTACAGCTTTGGCTAGAAAATCTATCTTACATGCATGACTGTACAGTGCATCATCATATATTAATAATTGTTATACAGTAGAGAATAGAATAGAATGATATATATATATATGTATATATATATATATATATATATATATATATATATATATATATATATATATATATATATATATATATATGGTAGAATACAACATGTAATAGAAAATATAAAGTGAAATTATTCTAATAGGATATTGAATATAGTACAGGAAGGTAGTTTATTGGGTATGTCATAGTTAAAACAACAAATATATGCCATTATTTTAGTAGTAGTATCAGTTTTATTAGTACGTGTAACATTTCAAGTTTTATGTTGGAAAAAATGCTTCTGTGCATGAATGGAAGACAAACTTAGAAGCCATTCAGCATAATGAGCTGAAAGATCACATCCATCTCTGACTAAGCCTTATCTAATTTGGCACATATCTGCAACAAAACTTTAACTGAAATCATACTAAATTCAGGTGTTCTTGCCTCGTGCATTTTTTAAAAAATAACAAAGCAGAGAGTTTAATTTGTTTTAGTCTTGGTAATGCAAACCTTGATATTTTTACCATTACAAATGTAACATTGAATTGCGTCTGACATCAAATCGGTGTACAAATCTTAGTGTGTAAAAGGTTTTCAAGCCAATATTCAAAATCAAGTGTAATTTAAGAACTTTAAGTGTAGAACTGGGCTCGTGTGAGATCAATTTATATGGAGATAGATTGTTCCTGTTAAAATTACTTCAAATTTTTAAAAATTATTCTTCTCATTACTTTTTAACCAGAACCAGAGTTTTGCCCTTCAGAGGCACTCTTGAAATGTTGTACTTCACAACTCCTACAGGCAGTTAATCTTTCCATCTGACCTATGCAGTTCAGTCATCCTCTGGGCATATACCTGTTTTTATTTTTTTGTGAGCTACTGCCACCTCCTGTGGCTAAGCATAACTTTAAAGCTCAATCTATAAATAGCAATTCATCTGACACCTGAATTACTGTATGTCACCACAATGGGTGGTCTGCTGTGCTTTCAGAGTTTGTACATATGAGTTTGACAATCACAGATAGCCTATATGGATACTGTGTTACCAGGAACTAGTGAACAGTGTGGTCTCAAGCTGTCCCAGGTGCATTGTGCATGTTTGAGGAAGTAAATCTCGTTTATCAAGGGCAATGTCCTGCCTGTAATGCTGCGAGACTGGTTCTTCAGATTCTAAGACAAGCAGTTTCTAAAAGTAATGCAAGGATGCTTTCAAAAACAATACCAAGAACAGTATTACCTTCATAGAAAGTGAAGTAAACAACAATAATTTAGACAAATAGACAAAATGAAGTGACATAAATATTTGGCTTTAAAACAGCACCAATTCCCCTAGACACACTTGTACAGGAAGGGGATCGAGGTTGTTCCTCCTGTCTCTGAGAACTTGCCATTGTTCTGTGGATTTAGCCTGTTTTATTTGGCTCTTCATGCAATCCCAGACTGACACAAACCTATGACAATCAGATTTTTGATAGCAGTCTTGTACTGGATACAACTGTAAGCATTTCAAGTGTCTAAAACTATCTTTTGCACAGTGCTGTTATTTGTATGAAAAACAGATGAATCTGCAAAGTTACTAAAAACAGCTGCCAAACAAATACACCAAACAACATACAGTGGAATTGTGAATGTGAGTGAAAGTGGAATTGGTTTCAAGGTTGTAATTATTTGGGCCACACTCTTGTTGGATTATTTCCGTGGACATCAGTGAGGGGGGACAAAAGAGACGCCTTCTTAGCAGCCAATCAGCGCAGTCAATACAGAATGACGACAACGACCTACCAACACCAGGAAGCTGAAGTTCTTACAGGACGGATCCGTCTTTACCAAGTTGTAGTTCACGAGTTTCAGTCAAGAAACTTATCTCCGAGCGAAAGTAGTATTTTTTGTTTGTATTTTCAAACTAGCTGTTTTTGTAGATAAACTTTCTGTAAGTCAGTATAGCCCGAGGACGGACAGCACGTACAGTCGTCACACATCATTAAATAAAAATGTTAGCGTCGGGTCTGGTGGCTAACTACTGCACTGAACTCCATGATGACCAGGCACGCAAGGTGAGTACTGCTGGGAAACACTCGGTTGGGGTTGTTGTGGGGACGTGGTGTATCACGACGTGACATTTGAATGTGCTACACCCCTGCGAGGATGTAAAAAGTGGGTGAAAAGTGGGGTCAAACAGGTCGCAGACTGCTAGCATGAAGGAAGACCGTGAGGTTCAGGCGACACTTCTCACTCATCATTTGTGAACTCAGACAAGAGCCCGAAAACGTTAGATGGAAAATAACATAAAGTCTACATGGCATTACATAAGACGCCAACATTTTCACATGTATGAGAAGTAAAGTAACTGGGGCTGAATTCCATTTTGCTGCTTTGGGCTCAGAGTGGGCACATCTTACTGATATACAAAAGAACAGCTTGCAGGTTGGTGAAATGTGGGTTCTAACTGTAGATTTTACATTGATACGGTCAAAAATGTAGATTTAAAAATTATGATCCTGCCAGATGTCAAAAGAAACCAGTAACAGGTGAGGATTTGAACACATAAGCAGTAATTTAATTTGTGGTGTGAGGAGAACAAGTTGAAAGCAGGTCAAGTATCTTGTTGGGTGACAGATATTTTTATAAAATTATAAAATTATCCAACGTAAAGTTTGCTACTAGAAGCATCAATGCTTGTCGTACCAGACACCATTGCACAGGGATCAGTTGGTATTAGTCGTGTCTTTCAAGGAAGAGGTGGGAGAGCTGACAAACTTCAGTGTTAGCAAACAATAAAAGACATGTACAGCTTCAGTGTCTTCTTGAGTTGAATCTCTTACTGATCTGTAACTGTTCCTCTTGCCGGCAGCAGTAAAAGGAGGTGCTACTAATCTTGAAACTGTCTCACACGGTCCTGATTTAGCCATGCCATCCAGAAATCCACCATATCTCTGAGAAGATAATCCTCTTGTCAAAAATCAAAGTCACACAAGACCCTGCTTTGCATTACAGATGCAGCAGTGAATTCTATGGACCTACACAAAATACACTCGCGAATGAAAGCTAGCGTTATGACATGTTAAAATGTCTGGTGTGAAAACGCTCTCTTTTTTTTGATGAGTCACTTCCATAGAAAAATACCAATGTTGCATCAGTCATTTTAACATGCAACTCTAGATTTCCTCTACATTTAAGTGGGGACAGTAACAGCAACATTGTGCATCTCTTGATATTATGTTGTCCACATTCTAGGGTTCATTGTTAACACATTTCCTGGCTATGAAACTGTTAACCACAGATATTTTTTGGGGGATGAACTAATACATGACTTTATTTCTGTGTTATTAAAAATAAATAAAAATGTTATCACATACATCTGTGCTTCGGAGGTGTCTGGTTAATGGATGAGCTGGAAAACCCACCCTTCTAATTATCCAGAACACAATGGCTAGACACACATGATAAACATAAATAAAATAGATATTGCAAAAAAATTCTAAAGGTAAAAAGTATCTAGTGGAAATAGAGCCTAATTATTTATGCAATTTTCCTGTTAGGCATGTCAGTATTTTAAAAAATTTTTTTTTTTTAGTTTTATTTGGTTGTTTTCCGTGTAAATGCATAGAACGTTTGTGTAAGTGGTGCCGGACAATGAGTCTTCATGTTGGCCCTTTAACTTTTAGCAAACAAGTGAGCTGCCTGAACAGTCCACTCACTGTTTAGTTGAAATATATCATCACATCATGCAGGCAGAGGTAATATTTTGTCAGTAATTACAAAATGAACCAATGGTCAGATCAGCGCACAGAGTCTTTTTTTTTTTTTTTTTTACAGGTTTAGCCCTCACATAAATTTGGTCTTGAGATTGGCTACGAGAAAGCCAGAGCTAGCAAACCATCCTAAAACACTTCCATTAACTGCAGCAGGTCAATAACAATCATGTTGCTGTTTACTATAGTCTAGAGTCTCATAGGGTCTATTGTAGCCGGTTGTCATCTGTGTTTTGTCTTAACTTGAAAGAGCCTTTCTTTGCAAGTTGTAATATCTCCATTTACACATACTGGGATGCTTGCATCATGTCATTTGAATTGCAAGCCAATAGAGTGTTTTATTTTGCTTAATTTTTTTAAAAATAGAGAACTATTTTATGTGTACCACTTGAGCTTTTTTCTGTGATGACAAGTGATATTTATACTATAAAAAGGGCCTTTAGACACAGTTTAATTCTCTTATATTGGACTGAATATATTTGGCCTTGCCCTTTGTTTATTTACTGTGTAACATCTTATACTTTCTGATGGAAGTCTGAGGCGATTTGCTCAATCGAATCATTTGTCCTGTGTGGCGGTACAGAAATTGTTGGATCTAACCTGCTGCATTTTTTTGAGACACGGTTGAATGGAACTTATTTACTGCTTTGTCCTGCTGTTTTGTCCTGTTGTTACTCAGTGTTCCTTGCTTTTTGTTTTCTAACAATGAATGAAGGACATGTAATTTTGTGATGTTACCATTCAACCATGTAGCCTTGACTGCTGTTCATGTGTGGCTGATTCCTTGCACTCTGAAAAATAGCCTTGAGGTGAGCATTGACAATTGTTTCAGAAATACACATTCTGTTATACAAAGCAGCTCCTTCATGTGTACCATGTAAACATGCTTTTAAAATTTTCTGCTAAATTATTTGAAAATAGGAACCAAATTTTCTCATTTTACAGAACAGTATACACCCTTTAGTCCCTTTGGTAACCATGGAAATACTGAGGCTTCTTAGACTTGGGCTTTGTAAACCAGGATTTAGGGGTTCAAGTCTGCAGTTTGGCGCTATACTAAAAAGTGTGCAAAAGGTGAAGGTGGCTAAATATTGTCTGAAATGACTATATACACATTTTACGCAACAAATTGGTACAGGGCCAGTAAAGAACTGTTGTGGACAGTATACTGGAGAAGTCACAATCCCAGAAATTTTGTAGTCCATACCATTACCATTAAAATCTGATAGTTGATCAATAAATCCATGCATTTCAATGTAAACTAAAAAACTTACTGCACATATATTGTGTTACACATGATAGCCCACTAACACTATGAGCTGTGTCCAGCTGACAAGAATTATTATACTTTCTTCATGTCCTCAAATCTCCAGCACCTAGGGTGTGTACAGTAGTACATGAAAAAAGTACTGTCATGTTTACAGAATACTGGCATTTACTTGGTGCTCATACCAACTCTACAGTTTGCCTGTGCTTTGAATTTCTGGTTTTGTAATGCTGTCTGATCTCACTATTGTTGGTAGGTTTAGAAGTCTGTAATTCGGTAATTTTTAATAAAAAACTTATAATAATAATAATAATAATAATGAAAAAATACTAACTTAATTTATATAGCACTCTTAAGAACAGTGTTCACAAAGTGCTTTGACAGTTAAAACATGCAACACAGACAACAAACAAGATATAGGAGACAAGTTAGACCAGTCAATTAAAATGAATAGTAAAAATGAGAAGTTAAATGAATAATTAGCTCGATTAGCAAGCATAACAAATAAAGGACCTAGGCAGTTTAAAAATTAAAGAATAAGATTGAGGGTTAAAGTTAGAAATAAATTTAAAAAGTCAGAGAATTAAAAACTTAGAGGGACAACATCTTTTCAGAATCGGAATCGGTTTTATTACCAAGTAGATTTTTACACTTACAAGGCATTTTCTCTGGTGCTCTTGGTGCAAGTACAGATAAAATAGTAAGTAAAGAGATGTAAGAAATATGGATAAAATAGACAAGGTATGTACAGTTACTACACAGTAGTAATTAATATAGTCAACAGAGCTGATTTGTAGTGGCACGGGCAGTGTTTATCAGCCTTGCAGCAGAGGGGAAGAAGCTGTTCTTGTGGCGAGAGGTTTTAGTCCTGAGTGACCGCAGCCTCCTGCCTGAGGGAGGGGTTCAAAAAGATTGTGTCCAGGGTGAGAGGGGTCGGCCAAGGTCTTGGTTGCACGCCTTAAAGTCCTAGAGGTGTACAGATCCTGGAGAGATGGCAGGTTACATCCGATCACCTTCTCAGCAGAGCTGATGATGCGCTGCAGCCTGCTCTTGTCCCGAGCAGTGGCTGCTTTTGTTTTTATACATAACACGTATACGTACAAAAGCAAACAATGTTGAATGGAATTCAGTTACATTTGTGTTTCCCCTTTTTTCCAGCAGCATGCTATTTTGCATGTCTCTGTAAATTAGTGATGCTGGACCGGACGTATATTTACAGTGGGTACGGAAAGTATTCAGACCCCTTAAAATGTTTCACTCTCTGTGTCATTGCAGCCATTTGCCAAAATCAAAAAAGTTCATTTTATTTCTCATTAATGTACACTCAGCACCCCATCTTGACAGAAAAAACAGAAATGTAGAATTTTTTGCAAATTTATTAAAAAAGAAAAACTGAAATATCACAAGGTCAGAAGTATTCAGACCCTTTGCAGCGACATTCATATTTAACTCGCATGCTGTCCATTTCTTCTGATCTTCCTTGAGATGGTTCTGCTTCTTTATTGGAGTCCAGCTGTGTTTAATTAAACTGATTGGACTTGATTAGGAAAGGCGCACACCTGTCTATATAAGACCTTACAGCTCACAGTGCATGTTAGAGCAAATGAGAATCATGAGGTCGAAGGAACTGCCCAAGGAGCTCAGAGACAGAATTGTGGCAAGGCACAGATGGACTGGTAAATGGACTTGCTCTTATATAGCGCTTTTCTACTCATCAGAGTACTCAAAGAGCTTTTACAACAATTGCTCCCATTCACCCAGACATTAATGTGCAGGTTGCTAATCAACCTGCAACATCAGTCAGTATACATTCATACACCAGTGGAACAGTCACTGGTAGGCAATTCGGGGTTCAGAATCTTGCCCAAGGAAATTTCGGCATGCAGCACATGACTAGGCGAGAGCGAGAATCGAACCGCCGACCCTTCGATCATTGGACGACCCGCTCTACCACCTGATCCACAGCTGCCCCAGATCTGGCCAAGGTTACGGAAGAATTTCTGCAGCAGTCAAGGTTCTTAAGAGCACAGTGGCCTCCATAATCCTCAAATGGAAGAAGTTTGGGACGACCACAACTCTTCCTAGACCTGGCCATCCAGCCAAACTGAGCAATCGTGGGAGAAGAGCCTTGGTGAGAGAGGTAAAGAAGAACCCAAAGATCACTGTGGCTGAGCTCCAGACATGCAGTCGGGAGATAGGAGAAAGTTCCACAAAGTCAACTATCACTGCAGCCCTCCACCAGTCGGGGCTTTATGGCAGAGTGGCCCGACGGAAGCCTCTCCTCAGTGCAAGATGCATGAAAGCCCGCATAGAGTTTGCCAAAAAACACATGAAGGACTCCCAGACTATGAGAAATAAGATTCTCTGGTCTGATGAGACCAAGATTGAACTTTTTGGTGTTAATTCTAAGCGGTATGTGTGGAGAAAACCAGGCACTGCTCATCACCTGCCCAGTACAATCCCTACAGTGAAACATGGTGGGAGCATCATGTTGTGGGGGTGTTTTTCAGCTGCAGGGACAGGACGACTGGTTGCAATTGAAGGAAGGATGAATGTGGCCAAGTACAGAGATATCCTGGAGGAAAACCTCTTCCGGAGTGCTCAGGACCTCAGACTGGGCCGAAGGTTCACCTTTCAACAGGACAATGACCCTAAGCACACAGCTAAAATAACAAAGGAGTTGCTTCAGAACAACTCTGTGACCGTTCTTGACTGGCCCAGCCAGAGCCCTGACCTAAACCCAATTGAGCATCTCTGGAGAGACCTCAAAATGGCTGTCCACCAATGTTCACCATCCAACCTGACAGAACTGGAGAGGATCTGCAAGGAAGAATGGCAGAGGATCCCCACATCCAGGTGTGAAAAACTTGTTGCGTCATTCCCAAGAAGACTCATGGCTGTACTAGCTGAAAAGGGTGCTTCTGCTCAATACTGCGCACAGGGTCTGAATACTTATGAGCATGTGATATTTCAGTTTTTCTTTTTTAATAAATTTGCAAAAATTTCTACATTTCTGTTTTTTTATTTTTTGTCAAGATGGGGTGCTGAGTGTACATTAATGAGAAATAAAATGAACTTTTTTGATTTCGGCAAATGGCTGCAATGACACAGAGTGAAAAATTTCAAGGGGTCTGAATACTTTCCGTACCCACTGTATATATAGTCTGTATTTAATAGGATAATGCGTATCATAAAGTCTTATTTATGTCTTTAGTTAGCAAACTTGAGATCAATATATATATTTACAGCAAAGTCACAACTGCCAGAAGAGATGAAGAGCAGTAATGAGCAGAACTTTGGCCCTCACTCCAATTTAAATTCCATCTGTTCACATTCTTTCTATGTACAGTATGTACATAAATTAAGCTGTGTCCTAATTAATGTATAATTCAAGCATTTTAATGTTACAGAAATCAGTGTTTTCTGTTGGGGGGTCTGAATACTTTCTGTACCCACTATATATAATGATCACAAATAGTCTGACTCTGATGTTCCTCCATAACAACACACAGTGAGTTGCTATTATAGCCTGGGTCATGGTACAGTATTTTCTGACAGAGTAAAACTACGAGTAACATCATGACGGCTGCTAAAGACGGACAGATTAATCATGAAGATGGATTAATCCCGCGTCAATGCGTTCATTGTAGCAGCCCTAATTTTGACGGTATTAATGTTACTAGTACGTTGTCCTGCCCATTAGCATTAATGAGAGGGGCAAAATATAAAAACATACTTTTAGATGCAACTCTGTCTGTCTGACCTACCTGTCTCATTCACCTGATTTGAACGTAAATATGATCAACTTGAAGGTGAAAATCTGCACTTAAAGCACATCTTGTTTCATTTCAAATCCACTGTGGTGGTGTACAAAGCCCAAACACTGAAAATTGCATCATGTACAAATATTTATATATCTGACTGTAGGTTCTAGTTTTCAAAGCAGAGATGCCTAATTTTAATGTAAGTAGTTGGTTTTCTGAATTGAATGACTATGTATTTCTATATCTGTTTAGGTGGACACATTCCTGCACCGTTTCCAGCTGTCAGATGAGACTTTGATGGACGTGTCATTGAGATTCCGTCGAGAGATGGACAAAGGATTGTGCAGAGACACCAACCCCACAGCTGCTGTCAAGATGCTGCCCACATTTGTGCGATCCACTCCTGATGGAACAGGTAAAACCCTTTTCATTTCCTGTCAGTCCGTATGAATAAGGAGCCTCTCAAAATACTTACCATGAGAAAGGTTAATTGGGGTTTTTACTAGGGCTGGACCCGAATATCCGAATATTCGTTCGCTACGGCACTATCCGACATTAATTTTGGTATCCGAATATTGCCCCCCCCCCCCCCTTCTGAAGGCTCTCTGATCTTTGCACGTCTCATTCTACGCCTTCTTCTTCTGTGTCTAGCATACTCAACTGCCAACTGTAACAAATCTTGGTGATGTTGCAGCACAGCAACCTCCATCTCTGAACTGCTGGTACAAACTGATACAGATTTGGAAATGTGAAACTTTATATACCCCCCATACGCTGGAAATACGAATGTAATATGCATGGGATAAG
Source organism: Acanthochromis polyacanthus (assembly GCF_021347895.1). Taxonomy (NCBI): domain Eukaryota; kingdom Metazoa; phylum Chordata; class Actinopteri; family Pomacentridae; genus Acanthochromis; species Acanthochromis polyacanthus. Next base: position 32,497,587 of record NC_067119.1, on the reverse strand, counting down.
TTGGCTGTACGCTCAGAACACGTTAGGCATAAGTTGAGTACGTTAGACTGTCGTTAGAACGCGAGGTTTCCTGACCCACTCAATTTCAACGTATGAGAAGCGTACTTGATGTATGGGTAACGTACCTTCAGCATACCTCTAGCGTACCTCTAGCGTGTTCAGCGTATGAGGAACGTAAAATTCATACGCTGAAAATTTTTTTGCATGTTCAAAAATTTTTTTGCCGTCGGCGTACCCCAGCGTACTAGAAACATATTCCAGCGTACCCCTAGCGTATGTCAGCGTATGCCCAAAAAGTCCATACGTTCCTCATACACTGGCTCTATATGCTAGAGTGTGACAGCGCCATTAGCAAAAATATAATAGCAATGATAATATAAAAAAATGCTTTTCTAATATTTTATGAGGAAGGAATTCTGGTTGTTTTCAATTTTTGCCGATTTGATGTTGTGTGTAAATATGTTTTTGTTCAAAGAACAAGGTGAATTTTTGGCCCTCGACCTTGGCGGAGCCAACTTCCGAGTTCTCCTGGTCAAAGTTATGGCTGATGGCGAGCGGAAGGTGGAGATGGAAAATCAGATTTATGCCATTCCTGAACACCTCATGAGAGGCAGCGGGTCTGAGGTAGGAAGCAGTTACACTTTCCATACACCACATAAGCGTGGTACACAACTAAACACGGACCATGTCGCCCGTCACCTCTCATGTGGGAAGTCATTGTTCCATTTATTTTATATATTCATATAATAATTTGCCAAAAGAATCAGAAAACACACTTTAATATGAATTTAAAATCTAATTTAATATGATATATTTGATATGATTTTTTTAAAATATTTTTTTCATTTTTATAGATTCTTTTTTATATCGATTGCAATTGTATTGTGAATTATTTTGACCACAATAGTCGTTTTAGTGAAACACACATACCTTGACAGTCCTGCTTCACACATCCTGGCAGCTCAGAATATAGAACCTATATCAGCTAAATTGAAGAAATTCCCTCAAGGCATGGGCGTTCCTGAAATATTCTTTAGATATCGTGTTCATTAAATGGGAACAGCTGTACATACAGGTTGACTGACATCCTGCCCTGGCCTTAGCTGTCATCAGCACAGAGGCATGAAAATATGATAAAAAATTGAATTTTCTATTTAGCTTAGTGGTGGGTTGTACAGCATTTGCAAACAGGCACCCTGAGGATGAGGTGTGAATGTGAAAATCAAGCCTCAAAAACTAATAATTCCCACTTGTACAATAAGCTAAACATGTCTAACAGACAGATGTGACTGACTCTAGAAGGACTTTTATCGACACAAGGCCCTGCTGAGTCCACTGCAGCTTCACATTCACAACACTTAAAGTGTGTTCTTCTTGGCCTCAACCACCAGTGTCTCCTTTCATGGCCTCAGCAAATGGTGAGGAAAATGAGAGTGCTTCAGTAAAAAGTACAGCAGTACTTCAACAGGAGTAGCTTTTAACTGTGTTGTTCATTTCAAAGAGAGAGGGAGAGCCCATTCTTTATCTACATTAGGCTGAAGAGAGGTCAGACTCCTCTGCATACCAAAGACAACCGGAATCGCGCCACTCAGCCGTGAAATCAAAACTGTAAACTGGTCATCAAAATCAAATTGTCACTCTGTATTTCCTGTAAGACGACTTAAGAATAATAATAATAAGAAGAATTAGTACTTGAAGTACTTCAAGTAATTGAAGTACGTTCATGAAAAATACAAAACAGGGTTGGTTTGGAAGTTTTAGTAATGTTGCAGTAAACAATTAAACCCATATCATTGTTTATTAGAGGCAGACAACAAACTGCCCTTATAAATTAGGCTTTGTTTTGCAATGCTTTTAGCACACTACTGAGCTGTAAAGTAAGGCATTATTTTATAGATCACTGAAACATGTTGAAGAATGTATTGTCATTCACTGCAGGATACCGTTTTCCAACTCACACCCCTGTGCATGGATTACTGCTGTGTAACCAGGTCACTTGTATTAGGTTACTCACACACACACATTGCTGTTTGCTCCTGGAGGGAAAGCTGCTACATTCTCCCACTTGTGCACAAACTCAACAAAGTGTCTTCTTATGACCAAATGACCTGCTAAGCTACAAAATGTATTATACCTAACTGTGCATATTTAATCCTTCAAGCCCATGCAGTTACAGTTTGCTTCTGTCACACAATTTTCAGCAGCATGCTCACTCACACTAACAAAACCAACCTCCTATGCATAACCACCAAAATATTCGATCTTGTCCCACCCTCGACCTCACAGAATTAAACAAGAAAAGCACTCAGAGAGCGTAATACTCTGCCAAGGCTGCTCAGTCGCTTCATGATTTCTGACGGATAAATCCCGATAAGTCCACAGTGGTTGATCTGTAGCAGTATGGCAATCAAGTGTTCGTTAGCAGGCAGCTGATGTAGTGTTCACTTGTTATAGTTGCAGTGACGCCGTGCTACTATCTCGAAGTGGCATAGAAATTTTTAACAAACCCGTGGATCCAGACTGTAAGCCACAAAACTGCCAAAATCTAATGAGGTGGTCCTTTTGTCATTTCTGACCATCTCTGAAAATTTCGTCCAAATCTGTTCGTCCGTTTTTGAGGAATGTTGCGCACAGACAGAACAACAGATTAACAGAAGGACAAACGTACGGCGATCATCACATAACTCTGCTGCGTTCCTTGGTGGAGTAAAAACACTCACATTACTCAAATTACAGTCGTACCAGAACAGGGCAAAACACACCCTCTGAACACAAACATCACCCCCTCCCCCTACCAAGATAGATACAGAACACTGAGATGCAGACAAGCACGAATCGGCAAATGTCTGATTCGATCTATCATATCTATCACGCTTAACAAAAGGCCAAGGTGATCTAGTCAGAATGAAAACAACACTTGTGCATAGAACAGTGTTTTTGTGGAATGTGTGTTTTTGTGCAGTCCTGTCGTTGTAAACTAAGCGGAATGTTGCTGTGGAAAAATAAATTCCACAAGGACAGTACAGTGTAATTCTCAGTCCAAGTGGACTAATTTTTCACTGATTTATAAATATCTGTACCTGTATTGAAGCAAAACAACATGACAAGAAGGAGAAAGAACTCAAATAGACAAAATGTGACAAAGTTGTCATGCTGGTTCTGTGGAGCGCAAGTTTTTTTCCTATAAAATTTGGTGCAAATGGTATATTTTTGACAAATTTTTAATAAGACCAGTAGACTACAGTTATTTTGATGAAATATTATTATTTTAGGCTTAGATTTCAGGAATTGTTCTGGCACAACTGCATGTCATGGATGAGTTGTTCAAGAAAGAACGGAGGAAAGCTAGAATACAGTTGATTCTTACTGTTCTACTGTTTCTGACGCATAAATTGTGTGATTTTTTTTTTTAAATTAAAAAAAAGATGACATGCATTCAAACCTGCTGGTTGATTTTGAGGTTCAGTGGGTTAAATATTATAATAAATAAACATTAAAAAATACCTGTACGTTGTGTTACGGCAGGGCAAAATTCATAAACACTCTCTATGTACACAGTACATTAGAAACGATTTAGTACAATATAATCTTTATACAATTGCAGAGAAATATTTTTGTGAAGGGATCCATCTAGAATGAGAACCAGTTTAATGGTGCAACAAAATGTTGGTCAGTGTGTTGAGCTTTTAATGTGCAGTTTCTGTCAGAAATCCTGTTGTTGAAAGCTAAAATGTGAAGGTGTAAGACTTCGCATTCCGTGTGTGTGAACTTATCTCAGAGGCATAAAAATTGAATGGATAATTCAAGGAGTTGTCACTGACCAGTTTTAGTAGTGTGGGGGTGTTTATTCTTAACCATTCTCAGAACGTTTTTCTCTGGGACTTAAAAAGCCGCACAGCTATACTATGCTAACAATGTGATGCTAAGGAGACTACAATAACAACTTTGATATGGAAGGCATCCACACACACACACACACACACACAATCAAAATTCCGTTAATTAAAACTGACCTTTTCTCTCCTGTAGTTCTTTGACCACATAGCTGACTGTCTGGCTAATTTTATGGAGAAGATGGGCATAAAGGATAAAAAGCTTCCTCTGGGCTTCACGTTCTCATTTCCCTGTCAGCAGACCAAGCTGGATGAGGTGAGTGACTCAGGTGTTGTTATTTTATCCATTTCAAGTAACAGTTGAATGCTAAGAGCGCTCCAGAGTGCGAACATAACTCAGCTAAGCATTTTCTTTTTTTCACTGGTGCGCCTGACGTTTGTGTGTGATTGTGTGCATAGGTGTGTGTGTACTGTAGTATTTTCATTTTCCACTCACCTTCTGTGTTGCATAGCAGATCGATGATGTTCTTCTCTGTAAGTTGCTGCAGTTCATTCTTCCGCTCCTCCTTTGCTGCTCTGTTTGTTGTGAACTCCTACTGGCTGCTCTTTATAACGACACTGTTGTGCCCCACTCTCGGACTCACAGTGTTACTGTATTATGTGGCTGCCCCATAATTTTGAGTAACTGCAGTCTGGTGTTTTAGTTTAACCTTATGATGTTAGTTTATAAGCTGAGTATTTTGTATATTGGTAATATTCGTCCATGTTGTAATTGTCGCTTTTTTGGGGACAGTAGTAAATTTCAAGCGCGTTCTGTAGATTATTATTTGGTCTTACTGCCTTCTAGAAACATTGTTAAATCAGTTATTAGCTAACTTGAGTGCAGTGCTCTGACTGTTTCCTGCTGTTTCACAGTAGTACCTCATAGAGGTATTGGTAGGCCAATACCTCTATGTAATTGTGAATGCTGCTAGTTTCACACCCATTTTTAACCCTGATGTAGCAGTGCATTGTGGGTGAGGAGCTGAAATGGACATCCCCTAAAGTAGTTTTTTAAAAATAATTTTTGGGGCTTTTGTTAGCTTTTTTTTTTCGATGGGTACAGTTGAGAGGTAGATAGGAAAGTAGGGAGAAGAATGAGGGGAAGACATGCAGTAAAAGGCCGTGAGCTGGACTGGAACAGGCATGCACTGGGGACTGTAGACCCTGTTTATGGGTCGCCTGCTCTACCAGTTGAGCTGTCTGGGTGCCCCATGGTGTTTTGTTTTTTTTAAATCATCTGTTATTGTCACAATTACAGAGACCTGGCATGGCATCCTCTTTACAACGACACAATCCAGAAACCCATCAGTTAATCTTACTATTGCAGGGAAAGATTTTGGGTGCACTTAAATGAATATGTTTGACAAACAATATAAATTAAGTTATATAATCTTTTACTTTTAGTATATTGCACTTAATAAATATTACCCTACACTGTGTGTCCCATCTGCACAGTGGGGTAGTGGTTAGCACTTTTGCTTTGCAGAAAGAAAATCCCCGGTTCAAATCCCGGCCTGGGATCTTTCTACATAGAGTTTGCATGTTCTCCCTGTGCATGCGTGGGTTTTCTCCGGGCACTCCGGCTTCCTCCCACAGTCCAAAAATATGCTGAGGTTAATTGGTAACTCTAAATTGCCCGTAGGTGTGAATGTGAGTGTGCTTGTTTGTCTGTATATGTAGCCCTGCGACAGACTGGCGACCTGTCCAGGGTGTCCCCTGCCTTCGCCCGAGTCAGCTGAGTAGGCTTCAGCACCCCCCGCGACCCTAGTGAGGATAAAGCGGTGTATAGAGAATGGATGGATGGATGTGTGTCCCATTGCGGTGTCCTTGGTTGGGAATAACCTTTCAAAGTACTGGGGCCAGAAATGCTCAAGTTGCACTCATTGCTGCCAGTCATCCTCTGAAATCACTTGCAGCAGACAGTAACCATTTCACCACATGCTGCCACTCCTAAGTTTTTATCCCCCGCCTCCACGAAGTGGAAAAGGGGTATATAGGTTTGGCCTCCGTCCATCCGTCCGTCCATGTGTCCGTCTGTCCGTCCATGCGTCCGTCTGTCCGTCCGACATGAAGGGGACAGCTTTTCTCGGAAACTGTTACAGCTAGGATTACGAAATTTAATGTGTAGCTTCACACCATGGACACCTTGATCAAGTTCGAAAATGAGGCCTGTGTGATAATATTTAACAGAGTTATGGCCCTTTATCACTATTTTGGATATAGACTCATAGACATCACATGTGGCGGGGGATATTGATGACCATGTCGTCTTGTTTTATCTTACATTATCTCTAACCCTCTTTGCTGTGCAAGAAATGTATAGTGCAGTCTGTAAATATTTGAATAGCTAGACATTTTTAGTATTCAAAGTCTGTGCTTTAACAGGTTAAAATTGCTTTTGAACCCTTGCAATGTGGACACTGTGTGTTTAAAGGGCTGTGTCTCACATAGTTATTTCTATGTTGATGTATGCCATCTCATATTAAGTCGGGGACTAATTACTTAAATAACAGTCATTGTTTTACTTCTGATTTATTCTACTAACCAAAAACAAAAATGTGTAACTGGCCAAATCCAGGCAGTCTAGTACTTCCATATTCTTTCATCTGTCCTTTGTAGAAGTGCTCTGGATTGTTTAAACTCCCTCCAGAATTGGACCTTCTCTATTGGAGACTGTGGAGCTTCCAGTTTGAAGTTAACATAGTCAGAAGATTCAGAGGTTTTGCCGTTAATATATAATGTAAGAATAGTACTGTAAAATGAGCAGCTTTCCAGATTTTACCGTTTACATGGATTCTGCTTTTCACAAACACACAGTCATGTCACCCTGCAGGTTTAAACTGTTTTAATGTTTCACTGCCATTTGTGTCATTTTGGGAAAAAAGAATTTTGATTTGAGACATCTGAATTTAAGGTCAATGGTATCCCACTCAAGGAATGTTGGAACCAGGGGTGGGTTGCAGTGCCTCATTTTGAACATCCAGCAAAATATTAAGTAATCTATTATCTACCTAGATTGAGTCACTGAATCATATTATTGTTGAAGATTTGTAACTATTCTCAACAGTGTGTCTTCCAGTATTTTTATGACTCTGTGTCGAATCCTGACTCTGTGGTCTGTGTGTTTTCTTTTTTTGCAGAGTGTTTTGCTGTCTTGGACTAAAGGCTTCAGGTCAAGTGGAGTAGAGGGAAAAGATGTGGTCAGCCTCCTGAGGAAATCTATAAAGAAACGAGGGGTAAATAAACAAATATTAGTTTCATGGTACATTATGTACCATTGCAAATATTTCCAAATGTGCAAATTTATGATCACATCATAAAGGCAATGCAAATTAATGTAGCAAAGCAAACAAAACACAAATTAACTATGCTATCTATCTCTGTAGGCCAAAATTCTGAATACATTATCGTAGCAGAAAAACACTTAGTTTTGGCCACAGAGGACAAACTCAGTTTGGAGATTTGCTTCTCTCAGCCTATCTAGTTTCTGCCTGAGAAAGCTTTTTAAACTGAGCTCAAAACACTGCTGACATGCAGAGTAAACCACCAGTCACCTGTCATGAACGTGATTGGTTGTGTTTCATTGGAGAATGGCTGAAATCCCACACACCAAGGAGAAACATGCACATCATGTTATTGATCACTTTCTACTCTGCCAGTGGTATTAATAAGCTGCCTGTTGTTTTGGACATAGTAAAAGCAAAAGAAGGGGATAGAAACAGACCGGCAGCCTGACTTGTTCTAGATCTAGGAGCCTGAGGGGTGTGGTCACAGAAGATGTCTGCCACCCTTTTCTCTGGGAGTGTGCTGTCAGCAACGTACAAATCGATTCAAACATGTATCTGTGCTAGCTGAAAATGTTTAAAATTGAATATTGCTTGTGTATTGGGGGTTCATGAACATGCCTAATATATTAAACCATTTTTTGTGTATTTTGTACACAGCAGTCACAGTGTGGCTGTTGGTAACTACTTTATAGCTAAAGTATGTAGACTGAGTGCCCATAAATGGTGGTTTAATACAAATAGCACATGATGAACATTTTCTTCACTTTCTCTCTGAACATGCCTTATTATTTATGTTGGTCTGGTAAATCTAGATCATTTTTAATAATGTAAACTCTCAGTCATAATATGTAATTAATCTTAACCAAAATATTGATTTCCATCAGGTAAATTTGTATTTCATGTAATATTGTATTGTCTTAAGTGTGATATTTACATTACTTAGGTAGCTTTACATGATAAATAATACCGTGGGGTCTTAGCTCAAATATTTAAACTTGTTAGGAAATTTCAGAAGAGCAGATTTTTCTGCCAGAAAAGGATTTTGGCTCAACAACTGTTAGTTTAAATGTTTTTCACAAATAATGGTGGCTTAAGTATGCTGCAGAAAAGGCAGCAATGGTTATTCCAGCAACAGATTTGGGAGAAAATCCACAATGGCCCAACAAATGTAGCAGAACCCCATGTCAGACTCAGGAAACATCAGTTTAAGAAATCTGTTTGTAGTCCTTACAAAACAAAATGTTTTCACTTTAGTTAGGAACAATATAAGGTAAGATTCAAAACTATATTTTTTTCATCTGAAATAAATCTTTTACATCAAGAACAAGGCCAGAATTTTATAATTTATACTTTTTAGGTTTTATTTTTTTACATACTTTAATGAAAATACGAGTGAATTCAGTAAAGCCAGGTCTTGTTTTAATGTGTTGCATCGTGTCTCATCGCAGGACTTTGACATTGACATTATGGCAGTGATCAATGACACAGTGGGAACCATGATGACTTGTGGCTATGATGATCATCTCTGTGAAATAGGTCTCATTGTAGGTAAGTCAAATTTAACCAAATATAAATCAAATGATTGTGAGGGTAGGCAGGTGTACGCTCACATGACAGTAAAAGTACTTTGTAGACTGCCTGTCATTTTCCCAGCATATATGTGTACTTTTGTTGGGTCAAAAATATCATTGTTGAAGCTGTGAATGCCACGGCAGATGGTACCTTTTCTCAACACAGGTATTCAGCTTTTTTTTCATTTATGTGCAGCTAAAACACTGTTTGTTGGTTGACATAATCCCTAATGTGGGAACAGGTACAACTGCTTCAGAAATAATAAATATAAATAAAAAATAATAAAAAGTAGCCTGAATATTTATTCAGGCCACCTTGTAGATTTAATGTTGAATAGATTCTTTTGGTATTCATGATGAGAATGTAAAAACAAGTTTATAAAAATCTTTTTAATTAAGTAAAAAAATCCAGTTTTCAATCCTCTACCAAAATTGCTTTTGTTGTGGTCCTAAACATGTAGTCCTGTTTGTTCTGTTTGCTATGATTATTTCCCTATGGCAAACTGAATGGACTGGACATAGTCTAGAAAGGGACATGCGTACAAACGTTCCACAATCTCCACTGCATGTTAGGACAAAAACACTGAAATTCAAACACCAAGAACTGCGAGTAAGACATTTCACTTTTGTTTTAATTGTAAATTAATTTGTAAAAACGTCTTAGCACATGTTTTCACTTTGAAATTTCTAGTTACTGAGTGTAGACTGACTGGAAAATGCTTATTTAATTCATTTCAAATGAAAGCTACAGAGTTTTCTCTTTCTCTGGTGCGACTGCGTGAATGTGACGTACTAACAGCCCACTTGTCAACAGTGACAGTTAGTTGTCGTGGGACACCCATCCAGAAATACGTTTTGTTGGAGAAGGAGTTAACGTCTGCTTACACATTTTATGTTGCATCACACTGCACTAAAATGCCACACAGAAATCTTTTGTATAATGTGTAAAAACTAGTAATGTGCTAGTGTGGTTATAGTTTGAACTGGGGCTAATGTCAGTGTTTTTGCTGTTCTAGGCTACCTCATATATTTATAATGGATCATATCAGGGTTCATTATGTGTCATCTTGTACTCAGAAACTTGCCTGATTGTGATGTTGTACGAAGTACTTGAGTGCTGGTCATGCCACTAAGTAACATGTTACCATGAGATTAGCAAGAATTGGATGATTGAAATTTAAATTTTCATTGTGTTGAAGCAGGTTAAAACTTGTCGTTGGATGAAGTGAGCGTTGATTGGACATGGTGACCTGGGTCCTGGGGACAAGAAGTAATTTTCCTGCTATTGTTTCTTCCTTTAAGGAACGGGGACCAACGCCTGCTACATGGAGCAGATGAGGAACCTGGAGGTGCTGGATGGTGATGAGGGGCGGATGTGTGTTAATACGGAGTGGGGTGCATTTGGAGACGATGGTGCCTTGGAGGACCTACGCAACGACATCGACCGGGAAATTGATGCAGGCTCACTAAATCCTGGCAAGCAGCTGTGAGTGTCTTTAAGCATATCTGACCTGGTATTACATAAAACATTTTCCAGCAGTGATTTCTTTAACATGACTGCAGACAGGCTTGAAAGAGTTTTGACTTTATTTCGGTATATTACACGTATTTCATTAAAAGCCTCCCTTTGTCAGACCTGCTTCTGATTTAATGGGCTCTTCTGTTATTGCATAATGCATACCTTTGGTGCTGATTATTTTAGTGTAATGTACATTGCCACAAAATTCTTTTCATCAGAGACAGCATTTTCCTGTCATACAACTATTTCTCTTTACATCAGACATTGTGTTCTTATATTGGATAGTAAATAATAGCTGCTAAACTCTGTGTTGTTCTGTAGAAAAGTGGACATGGAGTGCCCAGTTGTGTTTGTATTATTCATCAAAGAGTCAGTCTGGTGTGTTTATTTTCCTTTTTCAAGATTTAAGAATTAAGGAACAATTCACCACAGTCAGTTAAATTTGTTGAAGGTTTGTCGTCGTTCTTGCTGATTTCTTATCCTCCACAGTTCTTCATAATGTGTTTATTTTTCCTGCAAACAGTTTGTGTGCTTATCTCTGTTCTTTTTGTGCTTGTAGACTTTGTAGATTATATTTGTATCAAAGTGTGAGTTAACTAAAGTAAGTGACAGTAAGAGTAGTATCTTTAATATGTATCTCTAGCATTGTATTTTGAATTGCTTTGTGAGGCCCCAGTTTATTTACATGTACACACTGAGCTGAAAAAATAGAAACATATGTGAGGTAATTCTAAGTGTCAACTCTTTACCTACTGTCTTGCCTTTGCTGTAGGACTTTGGTGGTCAAAAAGAGTGTGTTTGTATGTGCATCCACAGAGGAACTGTATTTAGCCTCATCCTTTGAGTTCAGTGGGAGTTTTCAGGGACCTTGATATCAGTGGGCTTTAAAACTACGTTCACGTGCTCCTCTGAGGTTGCAGTTTGCACAAACTTCTTTGTTTGTTGCTAGCACACATCTCTTAACAATAAAAAAATCTCTGAGAAGAAGACAAAACAAGGATGTGAAAATCCCTTTTCCAGTTGAATTTAAACCAATCTGATACCGCTCCCTTAGGACAGGTTTACTGTTTTGAAGTGTTGTCAGGTAGTTGTAGAACCTAATGACATATACTAAGGGAAATATAAACTGCTGCACTCCAGTAAATAGTGTAGAGTGCTGTAATGCAGTTGCTCAGCATCAATTACGAACTGAACAATTTTACTGACATGCATTGCTAGTTTCTTCTGTCAATACTTGGACTTCACATGAGAATTTGTTTTTGTTAGCTTTATGATAAGTGACTGAGTGCATAAGAGAGATATCAGGGTATGTTTGGGGCTGGATGTTGTAGTTCCGTTGTTGACCACTGTCAGTTGGTACAAACAGATGGGGAGAACAGGTACACCCACACCAAATAGCTTGAATAAATATTATTATATAAACTGTTACAGGTTGAGTCAGTGTATAATTCTATTCATTTTGTGCCTTTTCAAAGCCATAAATTAAGTTCTAGTGTGTTCAATTGCCTACTTGTGTTGTCCTTATGAGTGCATTAAGATACACTTGCAAATTGTGTTTAATTTTGGCTGGTGATGTTATTTGTTCCTGTTTTTTTTTTTTTTGCATGTTGACATGTAGGTTTGAAAAAATGATCAGTGGGATGTACATGGGGGAACTGGTACGTCTCATCCTGATTAAAATGGCCAAAGAGCAGCTGCTGTTCCAGGGAAAGACTACACCAGAGCTCCTCACCACTGGTCACTTCAACACCAGCTACATCTACAACATTGACACTGACAAGTGAGTCTCTGCCTCTCTCTATCTCTCTTTCTTTCTCTCTCTCTCCCCCAATATCATCAGTGTATATTTTCAAGTCAAGCTGGCTATCACTGACTAACCTAAATATTCAAAAACGTGCTCTCCTACAATTGTCTGCCCATTTACTGAACATTGGAACACAGTTTACACAGTACAAATACTGTTGTGTGTGCATTTAGACTTAGTATAACAAAAACTAGAAAAAAAAAGTCAGTAATTGTTGCCTAGAGCAGAGTGCAAGTGTATATATTTTTTGTAATTGGAAAAAAAAGACAGAAGAGAGAAGGAAGACTGGAGAAATAAAGAAAAATAGACATTTTTAATACACAGACACACAGTCTTAGCAGCAAAATTAAATCCACCTGTCTTAACATTTTGTGGGTCCCCTTCGTGCCGCTAAGCCACCCTGAGGCATGCACACACGACCTATGAGGGGTATCCCCTAAGTTTTTGTCTCTGGTATGTTACTAGTAGATGCTTTGGGTCCTGTGAGTTGAGATTTGGGGCCTCCATGGATCAGACTTGCTTCAGGACATCTAGTGAATGTTAGACTGCACTAGGGGAGTTTGTAGGCCTGGCCAACACCATGGACCTGTTGTCATGGTCCTTGATACGTTCTTGAGAAGTTTTTGCATTGCCATACTGGGGGAGGTCAGTGCGTTTAGGGAGGTCCATTGCAGTTAGGCAGGTGAATGTTTGCTCTGCAGTAATGTATAGGTAGGTGGTCAAAGTAACATCCACACAAAAGCTGGGACTGATCATTTTACAGAAAAATGCTGCATTGTGGCAAGATGATCAATGCTATTCACTTCACCTGCTGCTGGTTTGAATGTTGTGGCTGATCATATCACTGTATTCAGCTGCTGGGCCATTAGCAGTCTGAGTTATGTAAGGGATTAGATATGTGCTCTGAATGGCAAAATGCATCCAATTAGGGTTTCAATTCCAATTAGGACCCTGAGGGTCTCATACTATATCTTTGTACGTGCTATGTAGCTTAACTGTTCACAGATTGGAGCTACCTTGGTTACTGCTCTGTTGATTAACGCGAGCTGCCAAACCTGCCATCTTCCAGCCTTCACCATAGCCTGGAGCGTCGACCACCTTACCACACCACAGTGAGGTTTTTTTACATGGCTTAGTACACCAGCTAAGACCGTTTTGATCAATTAGAACACCAGCTAATTAACTTCGCCTCTTGTTCAGCAACCCAGCTAATCAAGATTGATGCCATGCTTCTCACACCAGAGGCGACACCCCAGGGTCTGACTCTGTGCCTGTGGCAACAAAATATCAAGCCACGACTCACAGCAGGTCTGCTGGGTTTGCCTTGGGCTGAAACATGCCCAACTGGCTATTGAAGCCCCTTCTTCATGCGCACACTGCTCCTACGTCACCATGAAGAGTCTTTGATAATACCTAGCACGCCAAGCTAGCTTGTCTGGCCAGAACTACTTGCTCCACCAGCGACTAAGTCCATCCATCCATCCATCCATCCATCCATCCTCTATACACCGCTTTATCCTCACTAGGGTCGCGGGGGGTGCTGGAACCTATCCCAGCTGACTCGGGCGAAGGCAGGGGACACCCTGGACAGGTCGCCAGTCTGCAGCGACTAAGTATTAAGTCTTATTCACTTCAATCTATTTCAGGTCCATCTGTTCCAGTACTTTTGCTCACCTGAAAATTTGGTGCTCTTCTGTTCTAAGTTGTGTATCAGATCCAGATGTAAATACCTGAAAATAAAAGCTGAAATGTTGATCTCTTGTCTCATATTCAAGTTTTGATGGCACACCCAAATGTTTTAAATCTACAGCAAAAAAAATATAGGAATTGGGTTCAGTGTTCCAATACTTTTGGAGGGGAGTGCATATCAGCTCCTGTCAGGACAGCCATGGCAGCTTATCCCCCGAAATGATATGATATATTGAGGAGTGCTGTGAGAGGAGAGGACACATCTGCTTTCATTGCCCTGTTGGTGTAGTTGTGTCATTTCTAGTGTTGTCCTTGTACACTCAGTTTGCTTCTGGGCACGCTAGGGTGTCGCTGAAACCCCGCCTTGCTTTCATGCCAAGGAGGTTGGTTCATGTTCTCCCATTGTTGTTACAACATTTTCTCCACCGGCATGTTCTGCTGAAGAAGCACAGCGTGTGCACATGCTGTGTCTAGTCCGTGCCCTGCGGATTTATATGAACAGGACAAAGAGATTTCAGAGGAGTGGCCAGCTCTTTGTGTTCTGGGCATATTCCCCACAGGGGCAGGCCCATCACAAAACAGCAGCTGATCTTCACCTCTCACTTTTGTCCACTTTCATGAGCTGGACATCTCTGCGCTTGTCTCATGCAATTCTGAGTGCTGAGCCCCGTTACAGTTTCTTGAGTGCTGGTGGTGGTTTTGAGACAAGCATGTCTGGCAGTGTGGTAGTTTCCATAACTCGTAGTGAGACATTGAAACGAATGCTAGAAATGGGAACTATAGGCTACTTATGTAACCCCGGTTCTTAAAGTAGCATGAGGGAGATGTCTCACCAGACAGCCCTTCTTGCTGGGCGAAGTGAGAAGAGGTGCTTATTTTGAGTGATGCTGTGTGGTAGCGCAGGCTGCTTAAGGGTAGGTGGCTACACCTGACGTAGGTGTCATGGTCACCAGCCAGTCAGGATTGGCATAATGAGATAAATGCTTCTAAGGCATACAGAGGAGGGCATATCCCATAGTGAGATGTTTCACTCATGCTACTCTGAGAAACAGGTTTATGCAAGTAACCTATAGTTTAGCCAGAGCACTAAAACTTTTTTAAAAAATTATCAAAAATAACCAAAATGTCAAGGACACTAGGCGACCACTAGTCAGTTATAAAATCTATGTCTCTGCATTTAAAAATATAAAAAAATATATTTTTGAAAAACCATTGCAAGCAATATCTTTGTAATATTTTGTTCCATCTACCTTATACATGTTCTGGAACATTAGCAGCCTTAGGTAAAAAATATAGTGATTGAATTTGACCGTGCATTTAAGGCATCACTCCTAATGCAAATTGCCAGACTGTTGGTTGTGAAAACTGTTATTTTCATTTGCCAAATTTGCTTTAAGTGTTGGCCCAACACCATGAGTCTGGGACTTCAAGAATTTTGTAAATGTAAACCACAGTTATTTTGCCTAAACCTTTCTGTATTGAGGTCATTTAAAAGTAAATTACCAAGGAGTTAGAGTTGTAGCAGATGTGTTTATTTTCTGTCTTACCTGCAGGGATGAAGAAGGTGTGGCGTTTGCTGAGAACGTACTCCGCGGCCTGGGTCTGGACCCGTCGGTGGAGGACTGCATAGCTACTCAGAGGGTGTGTCAGATAGTATCCACACGAGCCGCACACTTGTGTGCTGCTACTCTCGCAGCAGTGCTGCGACAGATCCGGGACAATAAAGCAGCTGAGAAATTGCGTACCACTATCGCAGCTGATGGCTCTGTTTACAAGAATCATACAGAGTAAGTAATCTGGCAGAGCATCACATCTATCTTGGTGGTTGTTACAAACACACTCATACATTTACGCTGTAAAGCTTAGTTTATGAAGTAAATTTTGATACTTGTATGCATTGTCCATGTTTTTACTGTTCATTGTGTATTTGCATGTCCCTGAATGTGTTTGGACTGAGGATTGAAAGAATAATGAGACACAGATGAATTTTATATGATCACAAGGAGATCATGCAATCCCTACATGTTTATTTTATTAACTCCTATACTTGATTTAAAGTTGTTTAAAGAGTTTATAGACTAAATGGACCCAGACAGCTTATACACAGCATGAAGGAGTGGTGCAAATTCCTGATCACATCCACCTTGATTCAGAGTTACAGAAACAGGATAAAGCTTAAAAATCCATTCAAATTTTATAGACCTATTAGTTTAACGGAAAATATTGTTTTGTAAATTGCATAGTTACTATCACTTTTTAACAATTTCAAATTTTCTTGCATCTCTTTTTAAATGTTCCTTGTATTGGATGTCCTGTTTGCATCAAACTAAATTAACAGCCTTTAATTTTGTGTATTCTGTCCCAGTACATGTTTGTGTCCTGTCACAAAAGAGGTTAGTCATAGATGGTTATGGAAATATTGGAGAGTGAAAAAGGACAGATAGACATACGTTCCAGTGGTAACACTGACTCAAAGCAAAATCAACAGCTGTCTTCCCCTTTTGACTGTGAAAGTGCACAATGCATATGTACAGATCATTTAACATCAGGTCTGCTCCTTCGCAGAGTTCTTAAACATGACTGTCAAGATAACTCCAAGTGTCTGGAGAAGTTAAAAGGCTACACAGTGTTAGTGCCTATAGTGAAAAGTATTTGCCCAAGAAAATGTTAAAATTTACAGAGTTTTCATGTTCTTGTTATTTTTCAGTAGAAAGAGGATACCAGAAAACGGAGACAACACAGATTTAACGGAATGTGCCTCCTTTCTATAGGTTTTCCAGGAGGCTCCACAAAATGGTCGGACGACTTGTACCGGACTGTGATGTGCGATTTTTGCAGTCACAATGTGGCAGTGGGAAGGGGGCAGCTATGGTAACAGCAGTAGCCTACCGTCTTGCTGCTCAACATGCTGAGCGTCAGAGTATCCTTGACACGCTGCGTCTGAGTCGTGAACAGCTGATGGAGGTAAAAGAGCGAATGAGTGAGCAGATGGTGCGAGGCCTGTCAACGCAAACCCATGAGCAGGCAAGCATCAAGATGCTTCCCACCTATGTCAGATCCATTCCAGATGGAACAGGTAGTTCTAAATGAAAAAGTGATGCCCCACTACCTTGTTATTGAGTCAAACTTTCTGTAATGTATTCATGCATGTGCTTAGCATTATCTTTTTGTCCTGATCAGAGAATGGCGACTTCTTGGCTTTGGACCTTGGCGGCTCCACCTTTCGGGTGCTACTGGTGCGAGTACGAGGTGGAAAGAAACACACTGTGGAAATGCACAACAAAATCTACAGCATCCCACAGGAGACCATGCAAGGCACAGGGGAAGAGGTAATGCATAACATCATGTATGTCTCAATGAATGATGGCAGGCCAGTTGTGGTTAAAATCTAAATTTAAACTCACTGTTATTTATTAAAGACTCCATTTTAAATGGGAAGAGTTTTGTCTTGTAATGCATAACAGTAAAACATAGGTAATTGTTCTTAACACCAATTTGAGTTTTTCATGGGATTCTGAATTAATTCTGCTTTAAAAGACACTGAACTGTGGTATAAAATAGTAAAATGTTGTCAATTCAATTTTCAATTCAATTTTATTTATATGGCTCCAATTACAGTCAAATTGTCTCAAGATGCTTTACAGAATCCATATGCCTGAACCCCCAGAGCTAGCCCTAAGGCGACAGTGGCAAGGAAAAACTCTCCTTTAACAGGAAGAATCCTTGAACAGAACTCGGCTCTTTATATAAAGGAATCCATCTGCTGCTGGTCGGCAGGTTGAGGGTGACAGAAGAGGTAGAGGGGGTGGGGTAGGGGGAGGGATGGAAGGAAAGGAGGGTGGGGAACAGGGAGCATGTAACACACAGTTGGATACATGCATGGTAAGGTAGATGATACATACAAAGTGCAAGCTAATACTGAAACCGATTCATAAGTTTACTGTTATGGTGTAAGGCTCTGGCATTAAATATACTACATATATAGCTGGTAGTAAAATTCAGACAGCATGTAGATGAGCATATCAAGTATAGTGAGGGTGATGCAGAGTAGATTAGTGGAAATGGGCAGCTGGAAACAGTGGACGTGAAGGAGACGAATGTCCTTGTGCATGAGGGGGATGTGTATTGTAGTTGTTATGTCAGGCAGCAGGTCGTTCACAATACAGTGCTTGATATGATGGCTGGATAATTCCAGCTGCTGCCTGACACAGAATGTGATGTTTGCGTTTTGCTTCATGCTCAAAGCTCTCTGAGCACTCCACAGAAAATTGTCAGATGTGTACCTACCAGTGGTCACAAAATTTGGATAACACAGATCCATTTGCCCCATATAAAACCGCTAAACCTGATAGAGAAGGACCGTTGTTTATCACTTGTTCATGTTTCTGTAAATCTGGTCTGTGTCCCAGCTGTTCGACCATATTGTGGACTGCATTGGCGACTTCCTGGAGTACATGGGCATGAAGGGTGCAACCTTACCTCTGGGATTTACATTCTCCTTCCCTTGTCATCAAAGCAAACTGGATCAGGTAATGCTTGTATTCAGTATTGATTGCACATGTTAGACTACCTATGATGGATAATGTCAGATTGAATCTACCTGCATTTCCACACGTTTTCATGCACTGTGAGTGTGAATCACATTAAGTTAGCAGGTGCCTTCATTCACTTTTTTCCTCCTCTCTGACTGGTTTTCTCAAAGTAGTTAAGGGATTATAATTTATTTGCAGTAAAGAAACACCTGTGGTTTTCATCAGCATGAGCTTACAAAAAAGGGACACTCGTTTTGTTTTTGTCTCCAGGCACAAACAGCTTTGTCAAAAGAGTTAAATCCAGCAAAATCTATGTAATTAAATGCAGTGTTTTTCACTTCATTAAGACACACTGTTGTCCTGCAGTAAACTGTGAACGCCGTGGTTCTACTGCTAAATACTTATGACACCATATCTTTCATATTCACGTGTTCCTATATATTCTGACAGTATGCTTGCTCTGTATGGTTCTTCAGCTTTCACAAGAATATTAATTAGAGAAACCAGTATGTACTGTACTGTTTCATGAACCTGTCTGTATCCTATGGTGAGGAGCAGACCAATCCAGCCTTAATCTTGCAAGCGTAGCATTCACAATAATAGGATCACCTAAACAGCAAATACTGACAATCAAATGTGAGTAGCAACTGGAATTCTGACAATGAGTGAACTATGGGGAGGGTTGTTTAGTTCATTGCCTTCATAAGAAGCTCTGTGCAGTGAATTTCAGTTCTGAATCAGAGCCTGTGAGGAGGAAATTTGAACGTATACAGCCTTGTTCCTAAGAACAGTTATACCGTCAATCAATATTTTGAGTTTTTGTTTGTCTGGAACAAGACCACATACTAATTCTCTGTGTGCAGCTGTTACTGTACCTGAATGCTTAGTGTTCAGAAGGGAAAGCGCTGCAGATAGATTCTTTTAACTCTTGCAAAAGCTGTAATTTTGATAACAGGTCAACTGGGACAACAAGACAAACGGGGAGCTCTTAAAACCTCTTGCGCATACACTTGATTTGTTGCAGCTGGTAAATAAAGGGACCAGCAATAGTTCCTTCCTCAAGTCAAACAAAAATGGATCTTGGGGAAAAAATAATGACTCAACCACACTGTATTAATGGAACTCATTAGTATTGGTTGGACACTGACAGATCTAAAGTGCAATTTCCATGCCACTGATAAAGACCATTAAAAAAATGATTTTTATATTTATAAACAGTGTCTCGAATGCTTTGTTTACTGAAAGATAATGCTTTGATTACTAAAGAAACAGCACTGTCTTTGTTTTTTTAAATCTATAATTGACTGCTGGCCCTATCCTTAGAGAGCATTTGATTTTGCTTATATTGTTGTCCTTCCAGCACACGTGTGCCAGGATCTGAGAAGGAATGCGCTTCAGCAAATACATACCTTTTGTATATATAGTTTTTATTATAGTATATAGTTCAGTGCAGTTATTTTTTGTTTGCACACAGAGTTCCACAATTTCTTACCGATAATTTTTTTTCATCTGTTCAGGGCATTCTGCTGAAGTGGACAAAGGGTTTCAAAGCCAGCGGCTGTGAGGGCCAAGATGTTGTTACACTGATTAAAGAGGCTGTCCATCGCAAGCGGGTCTGTACGCTTACTTCAAATGCAATCTCAGAAATTCTTTGGAAAGTTGCGACGTGAATGTTGACTCAGAAAATGTAATAAAAAAGGACAATAATAGATTTGAGACAGCTTATACAGTTTCTATCATGTATCAGCCAGGAGAGTAGCCACCTGCTGTGTCAACTACAGGTTAAGCTGCCTTGAAGGTACAATAGAACTAACGCAGAGTTCTGAAAAAAAGACTATACAGTTCTACACTATTCTCAACAGATATCTAATCAGACAGAATTTATGAAGTGCCAACAGCATTTATGAACACCAAGTCTTCAATAGCACTGTTAGTACTACTTTGAAAACATGGTCCTTGGAATGACTAGACAAAATGCAAAATCAAGAACATAAAATTAGAACGTTCTCTGGGGTCTGCTGCAGCTCCTGCTTAAACATGTAAAGCAATGGATGAGCTGACAGTTTGAGAGATCTTTGGAGTGAATTCCAAGGATTCCACAGCAAAGCGAAAGGAATTCCAGCCAAAGACAGTGAGACTTTCTCCAGGGACTGAAATGCAAGATGATGTACAAAAGCAACATGGCTCTCAGAGCATATTACATGGAGCTACTTAAATCTACGCTGTATTCTGTAACTCTGCCCTTTGTTAGGAGTCCAGTGTTAATGCTGAAGTGTGAGTGTAAACAGTGAGGCAGCCAATGTTTGTTTCTATTCATACACAACATTTCCATGTACAATAGTTGTTTACTACTTCACTGTATTTTAGTTGGATATCTTAATGCTTTAAGTCTATTGTGAAAGAATTTTTATCTCTGCTTCCAGGAATTTGACCTGAACTTTGTGGCAGTAGTTAATGACACAGTGGGAACCATGATGACTTGCAGCTATGAGGACCCCAGATGTGAAGTGGGACTCATCGTAGGTACGTCTTTCTGCTACCAACCTTACTTGCCTAGTCTGTTTGAACCATTTTTAAATATTACACTGTATTCACTGTGAGCCTGTTTTCCTGTGAAGCTGTTCAAAAATAAAATGATTTTTTTTCTTCAGGAATAGTACTAGTAATACCTCTGTTTTTAATTCAGGCACAGGGACCAATGCCTGCTACATGGAGGAAATGCAGAACATCGAGCTGGTGGAGGGCAACAACGGTCGTATGTGTGTCAACGTGGAGTGGGGAGCGTTTGGTGACAATGGAGAGTTAGACGACTTTTGCACCCCATTTGATCACGCTGTCGATGATTGCTCTAACAACCCTGGAAAACAGAGGTATTGAATGGGGAATTTATGATTTAGTGAATGGGATGCGTCATATTTCATAAAGAACCAAGAAGTTCCAACACATCAGACAGCATCAAATGTGATTCACAGTGTTAACTATTAAGACAGAATATGCAAAATAAAGACAGAGTGAAGGGCCAGTAGCCTAGCCGTGCTAGACAACCCAAGTGTCGACAGAGGCGCAACGATTCTGACAGAAACAACCGGCGCACAATAAACAGTTATCTTTCGACTCGGCTTTGGCCACAACCCTTAAAGATTTGAAGCTAAAATTCAACTTGAAAGATAAACAAAGGACGGCACTGAAGTGTTTCATTGAGAAGAAAGACATATTTGGACTTATGCCAACGGGATATGGCAAATCCTTAATATACCAGTTGGCTCCGCTGGTTGGGAAGCTAATGGGACTTAGCCGCAATCCGCCGGCGTCAGCCTATTCGTTGCACTGATTGGTTGTATACCTACCCAATTGCTGCAGAGGGATTTGATAGACAACCTTTTAGCCCGCCTCCCTCCCTGTCGAGCGGTCCTAGACCCTTGCGTCTTCAGAACATGGGTCTAGCGCGGCTAGGCTAAAGGGCCAGGGCTTTTTCACAAAATGTTCATATAAAAGGAATTATTGTGCCAATAAAAAGATGTGTGCATAGTGTACTGTACATGGAAAGTCTATTCAGCTTTACAATTCAACACTTGAATGGAGAATCTGACAGCGTGACTCATTGTTACCTTTGTCGTAAAGCGCTTTCAAATTGATATGTTCAGAGACCTAAGTTGAACTGAGCACAGTAAACTTTAGAGAATTAGCTTTTCATAGTGTTTCCCTCTGACCTTCCATCCTGCTCTTATTCACTGTATATAAAGATGGACGAACTCTCAGTGACATCACTTGTAGGTTTCTGTAACCATCTTGGTACTGCTTGACTCCTCTTAAGTCCTGGCCAATCCAAAAGTGAACACAGAGGTAGAGCATTGCTGGAGCTGTGGCGGGTCATGGACTGTCCTATGATGGCACCAACCTGTCAATTAAAATGGCCACATCATTAATCGTACATAATTTATAAGCCTTAATACAATCAGTTTCTGAAAATTCACCTCCTGTGCACTTAGCTGTAGAGACAAAAACTGTTTTTCTCACAAGGTTGTAAACATCTCCAGGCCTCTGCTTCCAGCTCCCCTTTTCCACCAGTCAACTCTGCATTGCCTTCACTATACTTGTTATGCTAACTTACATACTGTTTGAATTTTACTGCTAGCTATATATGGAGTATGTTTAATATCAGAGCCGTACATCATAAGAGTAAACTATGAGTCAGTTTTCAATGTTAGCTTATACTTTGTCTGTGTCACATATCCTGTCATACATGTATCCAAATGTGTGTTGTACTTTCCTTGCTTTCCCATCCCTCCCTCTCCTCCCATCCCTCCCCCTTGCCCTCCTCTGTCCCTCTCAACCCGCCCGGCCAGCAGGCAGATGGGTCCCCCCTATATAGAGCCGGGTTCTGCTCGAGGTTTCTTCCCTGTTAAAAGGGTGTTTTTCCTTGCCACTGTCGCCTTTGGGCTTGCTCTGGGGTTCAGGCATATGGGTTCTTTAAAGCGTCTTGAGACAATTTGACTGTAATTGACGCTATATAAATAAAATTGAATTGAATTGAATTGAAACATACAGTCAGGTCCATAAATACTTGGACACTGACACAATTTCATCATTTTCGGCTCTGTATACCACCACAGTGGATTTGAAATGAAACAACCAAGATATGCTTTAAGTGCAGACCTTCAGCTTTAATTTGAGAGTGTTCAGGTGAACAGTGTAGGAATGCCAACACATTTTACACTACCAATCAAAAGTTTGGAGCCACTTTCTTATTCAGTGGTTTTTATTTAGTTATTTTCTACATTGTAGATTAATACTGAAGACATCAAAACTGTAAAAGAACGCATATGGAATGATGTTGTGAACAGAAAAGTGTTGATCTTCAATATTAATCTACAATGTAGAAAATAACACAAATATATAAAAAGCACTGAATGGGAAGGTGTGTCCAAACTTTTGACTGGTATTGTACATCTGCCCTCCACCTTTTTAAGGTAGCAAAAGTGAATAGACAAGCTAACATAATCATAAATCAAACTCTCACTTTTAATGTTTGAAATCTAAAACAGATTATCACATCTTAATTTTCCACAGTCATTTAATTTGAGCTTTGCCTTTTCTCCACAAGAAGATCCCTCTCCATCTGGGATCTCATCACGCCGTTGTAGAAGATTAGCTTCTTTGGATTAAACCAGTTTGTAGCTTTTTGTTTTGAGACAGCATGCTATCAACCAGACAAGGGGATGGAAGGGAATTACTTTTATTGAGTCACAAACAGACCAGACAAAGATACTGGTTTCCTCTTGGGGGAACCAATTTTCCCTAATGAGATGATATTAAGCCAAAACAGAGTATATTTGTGAGAGGTTCTGAACACTGGACAATATTGCAGTGTTTAATCATTTATTCTGTATGAACCTGCTTTCATGTGGCTATACAGTGTATCTTTTGTTTGCTATCCTCGCATTCACTGGTAAAAATAAGAACTGCAATATGAAATTGTTGAGTAATAAAATGACAGGTAAGGGAGTACATGTCTGTGCATGGTGAGCTGATAATATTGTGCAGAACTGATTCCAGCCCCTGTCACACCTAAAAATGTACTCCATTTAAAACTCAGTAACAGCTGAGATGCAAAGAAATCTCAGTTTCCTCTTTGAATTTTCCTTAGTAGAACAAATGAATTGGAGCTACTGTGATTTTTCTGAAAATTCATACTGGATGAAATGTTTTTGTTCGGAAAAAGAAGACAAGGTGGTGACACTACGGTACAATAAGTAGTGATTAAGATGATCTAAATTGTAAATAGCACTGTTCATGTAATTTCATCATTGAGGGCAAGTAGAAAGTTTTCTGTTTGTGTGTTATTTCTTGAAGGTATGAGAAGATGATCAGTGGGATGTACCTGGGGGAGATAGTGAGAAATGTGCTACTGGATTTTACTGCCAAGGGCCTGCTGTTCAGAGGCAAAGTGTCTGAGCGACTCAAAACCCGCGGCATCTTTGAGACAAAGTTCCTGTCACAGATTGAAACGTGAGTATTACAAACCGCTCCAGTCTCAACACGCCTCCTCAGCTCACCTCTGCCCATCTTGGTAATAACGTTGTAAGAATAGCAAAGACATGATAATCAATCAAGATCAAACAAAGCCACAGTGGACATGTCAGAGAAATCAAGTTATATCACATTTGTCAAATGTTCACAGTAATTGGCTCTTACTTGTGAAAATCAGGCACTTAATTATCGCATGTTGAATGAGAACTGAAGAGCAAGGACAGACGAGAGGCAGAAGGGAAGATGAGTAACACCAAGACACATGATTGCATACAATTACATCTATTGTATCTGGTGATGTTCAAGCCTGATCAAATATTTATTGTTGCTACATAATTTGGTCTCTCAGTGCAAACTGAGGTTGTCTTTCTGCCCCTATCCTCCATGATTTGTTTTTCCATTGATTTAAATCCTTTTCTGTGTATTTCAGCCAACAGTTACACTGAATTGATCTGCATCTGTCCTTCCAATGGTACCGTTTCACATTCAGTTTACTGAAATACAGCGTCAGACTTGTAAATAAATCAGCATGCACAGAAGAATAAGCCAAGTGTTCCTACATGGAGATACCAAATGCAGTGAGCAACTTGGTGTTCCAGGTGGCTAATTTCTGTTTATTTTCAGTCGGACGTGAAGCAAACATTCAAAATGAGTCATGTAACAATCAAAGTTTTTGGAAAACTTCACCATGTGATTTTTTTTTTTTTTGCGTCAATATATGATGTTTGCACGCTGTTTTGTGCAATTCCTTTCTTTCCTGAGACTGTAAAGTTTGCACGACTCAAAGTCACAGAAAGTGTTCCTGGCACAAGAACTGCGGAGGAGGAATGTAACGCAGACAATCAGTACCAGGTGTAATGCAGAAGGATTCACAGCTAGTCTGTTCCTCTAGCTGCCAAGGCAAACGGATAACTCTTGGAAGGCTGTGGATGTTGCGTTTCTCCTTGTGAAAATAATACAGATGATTGTGGAGCCATCAACAATTTGGTCACATGATTGACCAACCAGTGGAGAATGGAGCCTCTGTCATTATATAAATCCTTAGATTTACAGTAATTCAGCCTTCAACAGTCAGTGTTGTCATTATGCCAAAATAATAGACACAGAGTTAATATTGAACGAAATTCGTCCAGCTCATTCTCAATTTTGTCACTGTCCAGTGTTCGCTTTAACAAGTGCAGCGTGTGAACTCTGTTCTCAAACACATTTAAACCACAGCGGTAAATGTGAGTTTTATGTTGGTACCACATTGCCGTTATATAAGGTGTAGCTATCAAAGCAGCACAGCAGTCCACTCATGAAGATCAACAGATGTGCCAGCGTACTGTATGTGGTGGGAAAGGTGTCAACAGAGGATTGAATTGAGTCAGGGGACATATAAGGAGAGCTGCAAAAAGGAGCACTTGTTCAGTGAGGTAGTGAACAAGATGTATATTTTGAGTTTCATTTCTAGAAAAGATTCTAGTCCCCTTTAGAATATTATTTTATTGAATGAATAATTAGTTTTACAGGATAATGGTGTAATAACTTACATACTAACATATTGAGTTTAGTATTTGATTGTATACAAGTCTGTGAAACACAAGTTTAGGTACTTACTAGGGGTGTAACAAAATTTCGTGCCACGAAATTTCTTGAAATAAAAAATGATGAAATAAAATTCAAAGAGGCACAAAATAAATAAACGTGAAGGGGCACCACTGAGACTGATGATTTTTGACCCTCCTCACCTACCGTAGCAAAACACTTGCTTTGAAATAGAGGAAGACGAGGTTGAGGAATTAGGTGACACTCCTTCGCCAAATAAATCGGTGATTGATTTGTACTGATTGAGCATTATTTTTTGTATGTCTGCATAAGGAAGAAAATAAAGAAAATTAGATTTTTGCATAACTTCCTACTGTTGAGGATTTTCTTTAACCTTTATTTCATATCCTGAGTATTTTATATCGTGAGCCCTGTTTCGTATTTCGTATCGTTTCGTGAGTTGACCATTTCATTACACCCCTAGTAGTTACACTTGCTAAATTCTAAATTAAGTTTTGAACTCTGCATACGTCAATGTGACGAAGATAATTCAGGTGACTGGTGCTTTAATTTATAAATCTAGACATTTAATTTTTAGTGAATTACCTGGATTTATATCACTTTTTGCCAGTGAGAAGATGCCTTTTTCTGCACTTAGTACATTTAATTATTTGATTCTGTGTAGGGGCTGTAAACAGCATGCCATACCAATTGAAGGAAGAACTCTTGCTGCAGGAAGTCTTACTGCAAAGAAATAGGAACTGTATTTTAAACTGTAACTTTAACCTTTTCGGGCGGCTGTGGCTCAGGTGGTAGAGCGGGTCACCCAATGATCAAAGGGTCGGCGGTTCAATTCCTGCTCTCACCTTGTCATGTGCTGTTGTGTCCTTGGGCAAGACACTTTACCCGCCTTGCCTCCAGTGCTGCTCTCACACTGGAGTATGAATGCATGTGAATGTTGGTGGTGGGCCGTGGGCGCGGATTGGCAGCAACGCTTCCGTCAGTCTGTCACAGCTGCTGTGGCTACAAATGTAGCTTACCACCACCAGAGTGGGAATGAATGAATTATGGATCCATTGTGAAGTGCTTGAAAAGCGCTATATAAATCTAATCCATTATTATTATTATTATTATTAAGGCTCGGTCACTAGTCTGTACTTGGATAGCTTAAAAGTTCGATTCAAAGCAGGCTCATCTTATCACTCTGACCGAGTCTTCGGGCTTCACTAAGCTGATTATTAACTGTGAAGTTAGTACCTTGCTACAGCACACTCACATGAATGAGCCAGAGTTTGTTACTGCAGATCTAACAAAAAAATATTGAGAGTCCAGAGATCAGATACACTTGTTGATAAGTTGTTAAAATATAGAAACAAAGGTAAAAAGTAACCACCACTGCAAAAGATTCAAACACAGCTATGTAAGTACAAACATAAATTGTGCAAAATAAAACCAATATACTTAAACCAATGTTTTCCTTCATCGGAGTAAAGTGGTGTGTGTAAAATTTATTTTGCTTATTGTCTGTTCCGTTTGTTTTAAAGGTGAAGGGTGAATATTCAGTATTCATGAAAGTGTTGAGATAAATTCACTTGTTGCAGAATCAGTTAAAATTGAATAAAACTGATTTATTCTCATCAGTCTATTAAATATCACATAATGACAAAGTGGAAACCAGTTTTTAGAGATTTTTGCAAATAAATTAAAAATCAAAAACTGGAATCTCTGGCCGTGGCTCTAAATTGTGATCAGGTGCATCCTGTTAGCTTTAATTACCTCAGAGATCTGTCTGGAGACAACAGGTAGCAAAATGAATCGATTTGACATAATATAGAAACCACATGTGTCTGAGGTCCAGCAATTCACATTATATATTAGACAAAGGCCAAACTATGACATTCAAAACACCTCTGTGATAAAATTGTGACAAGGCGTACTGCAGACTAGGGGAAAGGTAGAAAACCAGTTCTAAAGCTTCTACAGGCTTTTATGGAGTGTGGTGGTGTCAAAACTTTCAAATGACTGAAATGTGTAACCAGCAGGACTCTTCCTGGAGTCACACTAACAGAGCTTCAGAAGTCCTCTGCAGAGATGAGTGAACCTGCTGCAAGGATGAAGGACCTCAGCAGCAACATCATTCAGGCCTTCACAGTAGAGCAGCTGGACAGAAGCCAGTCGAGTGAAAAACACACAATAGTCAGCTTGAAGTCTGAAAAGACTCTGACAGCACAAGGAAAGCGCTTTTGGTTTAATGAGACAAAACTGAACTATTTGAGCTGAACACAGTATGTGTAAAGAATAAAAGACATTGATCCTCACCTGTTTATATCATTCCTATGGAGCATCAGAGAGGAGTTGAAGAAAACCAGCTTCAGAGTACATACAACCTGAGTCTGATGTGATGGTGCACCTTTCAAGGTGACCCAAAGCACATAGCTGACACCCAGAACAGTGGGTGACCCAGTCAAAGTATAGACTTAAGCTTTCTGTGTGGAGACATGAACATGGTAGAGACACTTCTCATTCAGTCTGATAGACCTTCAGAGGATCTACCATGAAAAGCGGAATAAGCAGTATTTTGTCTATATTTAGCAACAGTGCCCTTCAACCTACAATAATTTCCATACCTTTGTAATTTAAGTCATCTAGCTGCTTTCACAGAGAAGCCTCTCACCCTTAGGTGTTTCTGTCACAGTATATGCTCCACATGTGCTGAAAGCAGCTCAGCTTTATGTGTGTAATTTTCTCTTATCCCATAGTGACCGTCTGGCCATGCGTCAGATTCGTTCAATCCTGCAGCACCTGGGTCTCACCACATCCACATGTGACGACAGCGTTCTGGTGAAGGAGGTGTGTAGTGTGGTTGCCCGCCGTGCAGCTCAGCTGTGTGGGGCCGGTTTAGCCGCTGTGGTTGACAAGATGCGACAGAACCGCAACCTCAACCAGCTCAATGTCACCGTGGGAGTGGATGGCACACTTTATAAGACGCACCCTCAGTAAGAACCAATTCCTAACATGTTTTTTGGTATCAGAAGAACAGATAATATTGATTATTTTCGTAATCGAGTATTCAATCGATTATTCTGCCGAGTAATCGGATTCTGCACTTGGCATGCATGTTACAGCATCAAAAGCGGAAGTGAGCTCGCTGTGCAACAGAAATAACCGTCCTGGTGGAACACGGTTAGTTATATTGTGCATATATAGTGTAGTGTACATATTTAGTATAGTACAGGTATATTGTACATATATAGTATAGTACAGGTGCATTGTACATATATAGTACAGGTGTATTGTACGTGTATAGTATAGTACAGGTGTATTGTACGTGTATAGTATAGTACATGTGTATTGTACATATATACTATGGTACAGGTGTATTGAACAAGTATAGTATAGTACAAGGATATTCAACTAAAATTTAAAGCCATGGGAGCCTGACATGTAGTTAGTTGGTGATGCACAAATCACATTAATATGTTTTTATGTTTGGTCCATTTAAACTGCTGGTGCTGCCGCTGATGGAACACAAATAAGAAACTGATCAGTTTATTAGCATTGATTACAGTATTATTCTGTCAGTGACATTAGTTTCACTTTGATTTGGCCACAGATTAAAGTGATTTCCTTCAAAGACAGTGTCAGACCGACATGCACTTCAATACAATATCATGTTTGAATTATATGAAGTTTGACAGTTTTATTGTGCAGCTGTCTGTTAAAAAATAATCAGCGGCATCAATCGATTATATTATTACATTCCGTTCATTTAACAGTTTTCTATCAGTATCCTGGTCTTACATAATTTACAGTTGCAGCTTTTTACCGTCATTTATGTTCTTCATTGTTCTCCATTAAAACAACCTGCTTGCAATTGGTTCATTTTGTGTGGAAACAAGTCAAATGATGCGTTAACGCTCCTGTGGTGTGGAACAGAAAGTCTAAGTTAAAGTTGAAAACTTCCTTCATACCTGTTAACTCTGAGGTTTTGGTTTTGTCGATCCGATTTCCACAAAAGAAAAGTCTGACTATGTTAAACTGCCTTCGTAGTTCAGCTCTCTGATCTGCTAATTTCTGTACAGCACTGGAAAATCTGCAGCGGTTAAAATAGAAGTGATTTTAGGTCGAGGTCATATAGGATGAAATCTGGGTGTGGACTCAAACCGCAATCTGCCAATTAGTGACCTGGAGTCTAGTACATAGATTATTATAAAAAGCCTCGAGTCAGGGAATTTTTTAAAGAATTTTAGTAATTCATTGAATTACTTTAGTTAAATGAAGACTTGGATTAGGGCTGCACAATTAATCAAACGTTGATCACGATTTTGGCTGCCACAATTAAATTAACCTGATTGTTGGCGATATTTATATTTAAAATGCGGGCTCTGGTGCATATCTTATCAAGCGCCTTGTCAACCAGTAGTCAGCCAACCACCAGGAGGCGAACACATGGTTAAGGCTTCATTAAGCTGCCTAAATAACAAGCGAGCACACTCTGCAGCGGCAGCCTCAAATCACTGTGGACTGGGCTGATGAGAGCGAGTCATGTCGAGAGAAGAAAGTACAGCAGCATTTGGAGATGAGGAGCATCATGGTGAGGAGCTGGTGCCTCAAAACGGATCAGCATCCATCGTCTGGTCTTGTTTCGGATTCAGGGCAAGTGACGTTAAACAAGAGCAAGTCATATGTAGAGAGTGTTGCAGAGTTGTGTCTGCCCCGCACAGTAACACAACTAATCTCTTTAACCATCTGAAAAAACATCACAAACGCAAATACGAGGAATGCATGAAGGCTAAAGTTAACGTTGATTCACAAAATCCCCGTCCTTGTCCAGCGGCAACCCAGACAACCATTACAGCGACCCTGCATTGGGCAACACCGTATCCAGCTACTTGAACTTTTCAACCTTTTGCCACATTTCAGGCTTCAAACATAAAGATATAAAATTGTAATTTTTTGTCAAGAATCGACAACAAGTGGGACACAATCGTGAAGTAGAATGAAATTTATTGGATATTTTAAACTTTTTTAACAAATAAAAACCTGAAAAGTGGGGCGTGCAATATTATTCGGCCCCCTTGCATTAATACTTTGTAGCGCCACCTTTTGCTGCAATTACAGCTGCAAGTCGCTTGGGGTGTCTCTCTATCAGTTTTGCACATCGAGAGACTGAAATTCTTGCCCATTCTTCCTTGCAAAACAGCTCCAGCTCAGTGAGGTTGGATGGAGAGCGTTTGTGAACAGCAGTCTTCAGCTCTGCCCACAGATTCTCCATTGGATTCAGGTCTGGACTTTGACTTGGCCATTCTAACACCTGGATACGTTTATTTGTGAACCATTCCATTGTAGATTTGGCTTTATGTTTTGGATCATTGTCCTGTTGGAAGATAAATCTCCGTCCCAGTCTCAGGTCTTTTGCAGACTCCAACAGGTTTTCTTCCAGAATGGTCCTGTATTTGGCTCCATTCATCTTCCCATCAATTTTAACCATCTTCCCTGTCCCTGCTGAAGAAAAGCAGGCCCAAACCATGAGGCTGCCACCACCATGTTTGACAGTGGGGATGGTGTGTTCAGGGTGATGAGCTGTGTTGCTTTTACGCCAAATATATCGTTTTGCATTGTGGCCAAAAAGTTCCATTTTGGTTTCATCTGACCAGAGCACCTTCTTCCACATGTTTGGTGTGTCTCCCAGGTGGCTTGTGGCAAACTTCAAACCAGACTTTTTATGGATATCTTTGAGAAATGGCTTTCTTCTTGCCACTCTTCCATAAAGGCCAGATTTGTGCAGTGTACGACTGATTGCTGTCCTATGGACAGACTCTCCCACCTCAGCTGTAGATCTCTGCAGTTCATCCAGAGTGATCATGGGCCTCTTGGCTGCATCTCTGATCAGTCTTCTCCTTGTTGGAGGTGAAAGTTTAGAGGGACGGCCGGGTCTTGGTAGATTTGCAGTGGTCTGATACTCCTTCCATTTCAATATGATTGCTTGCACAGTGCTCCTTGAGATGTTTAAAGCTTGGGAAATCTTTTTGTATCCAAATCCGGCTTTAAACTTCTCCACAACAGTATCTCAGACCTGCCTGGTGTGTTCCTTGGTCTTCATGATGCTCTCTGCACTTTAAACAGAACCCTGAGACTATCACAGAGCAGGTGCATTTATACGGAGACTTGATTACACACAGGTGGATTCTATTTATCATCATCAGTCATTTAGGACAACATTGGATCATTCAGAGATCCTCACTGAACTTCTGGAGTGAGTTTGCTGCACTGAAAGTAAAGGGGCCGAATAATATTGCACACCCCACTTTTCAGTTTTTTATTTGTTAAAAAAGTATAAAATATCCAATAAATTTCATTCCACTTCACGATTGTGTCCCACTTGTTGTTGATTCTTGACAAAAAATAAAAATTTTATATCTTTATGTTTGAAGCCTGAAATGTGGCGAAAGGTTGAAAAGTTCAAGGGGGCCGAATACTTTCACAAGGCACTGTATGTGATCCCCTCGCACAATTATTTCTCCAAAGTGTAATTGTTTCCATTGAGTTGCACTTTGTGATTGCACTCTGAATAGCACATTTTTTTTCAGTTAGCACTTGGTAAATTTTAAATTCTTGGGCAAATTTTATTTTTACTATTATTTATCATTTATTCTTATTTAAAGTCTCATTTTGCACTGAAAACGCTTCTTATATTGTTCGCTTAAAAGTAGTGCAATAAAAATACAGATATTTTCTGAAACATGATAAACAACCGTGATTAATAATCGTGATTACAATATTGATCAAAATAATCATGATTATCATTTTGCCCATAATCGTGCAGCCCTAACTTGGATTGAAGGGTACAAAGCAGCAGCATAGACTTTCATACCTAATGCTGTCATATTTACTTGCTGTCGATTTGTAGCTACAGTGTACTATGGCTGCTTTCCTTTGCTCTTTACGTCACTACACATTAACTAAACAGGAGAATGAAAGAGTAGAGATGGAAATTGTCATTCATCTTTTGTACCACACTGAACTTTATTTGCTTTTCCTCCTCGCTTCCCTTGAAGTTTCTCCAGCATCATGCAAGAAACACTGCAGGATTTAGCACCACAGTGTCAAGTGACTTTCCACAAGTCAGAGGATGGAAGTGGGAAAGGAGCAGCACTGATCACAGCTGTGGCCTGGAGGATCAAGTGTGAAGGACAGCACTGAGGTGGGCTTGTACAACCGGAGCTGCGACGACTGATTTTCTGTAATAGGTCTCTACGACTAGTTGCGTACACACTGACATGAGCTTCATTTTGTACTTCTAATGGTTAGTATGACTTCTTTTGTGTGTGTTGTCATGTATGTGATTGTGTGTTACCAGCCTCTTTTTAATATATGTTTATTTTTATCTCATGTTGACACTGATTGACAAATCAGGTTCGGAAATGTTGGACCTTCAAGTTGCACTTTCATGAAATGTGACTGTTAGGAGAAGTAGGGTTCTTCTTTTTCTTGTTCTCAACACTCCATTTTTATTGTGCACCATTCCCCCATGTTTCCTCCCAGGTTACTGATTTTTAAATGAAGTTTGCCATTTGTATCGAGTTTCCTCACATTTTCACATTTCTGCACAATTAAGGTCAAGTTTTGAAAACTTCTGTATACAGAACATTTAATGTCAAATGTCAAACAGTGCCTCAATAAAACAAATGAAAGCAAAACACAGTGGACAAGGACTTGACAGGAGTTGGGTTACAACAAAACAAGAGATCATATGCTTACAAAAAATTAGTTTATTTTGGAAATTATCTAAGAAAAAAGTCGGCAGGTTGCATATTTTTTGTATTTAGAATGCATATTTAAGCCTCATCTCTATTTAAACCTGAATAATATGTCAGATTGTGCTTTAAATGTATGAATGAATAAAACAAACTTTAAAAATGAATTCTCAGCAGTGTCCTGGGAACTGCCTGACATCCAGAGTTTGCATTTAACTTATTCATGGTTCTTTTGTAGAGTGTCACCTGAAGAAGGAAGACCCTTGCTTTTAGACTGACTAATGAACTGTCTGGGCCAGTTCTGGGCAGTGACGTGGGGGAGATAGAGAGGGATTCTGTCATAATATTACATAAATCAGGACTTTATTTCTTTTGTTTTAGGGCAGTAGATGTGATACATAACATATGGATAGCTGTTACATTAAACGTTGGTTCATCCGGAAAAGCGAAGCCGACCCAGAAGTAAAACCTACATCATTTCTGATGGCCTTCAGGGGCGACTCCTGCGGTTGCAAAATCAAGTCTGATTGTATTTTTAAAAGATTATCCTACTTCTACTGATTATTACCTCCGCAATCATTTTCTTAACGGGTTTATGGTCTCAGTC
The DNA here is from genome assembly GCF_021347895.1 of Acanthochromis polyacanthus. Classification (NCBI taxonomy): domain Eukaryota; kingdom Metazoa; phylum Chordata; class Actinopteri; family Pomacentridae; genus Acanthochromis; species Acanthochromis polyacanthus. The sequence continues at coordinate 32,463,389 of NC_067119.1, read as the reverse complement.
TCTAGTTTCATGATTTTTTGAATACAACACAGTATTCAATTTGTAAAAATGAATCTTATTCAGAATAAAATGAACAATAAAGCTGAGTATGGTATAAAGAGGCTATACTTCGGATTGACAGGTATCATATGAGCATACACAGTGTCTTTGAGTTGTCATGTCCATTTTCAAAAGATGTCAATGGCCAAATTGTATACTTGACGTGTTAGAACAATGGTTCATAAACAATGGGGGACATCACAGCTCCTATGTCTGTTATGTAGATGCAGTCTATGTAACAAGAAAAGCACTCAGAAAGCGCAGTACTCTGCCAAGGCTGCTCAGTCGAATCATTTCTGATGGATGAAATCTTTAATTAAAAAGGACCTTACACTAGCTAGTGAATAGAAATGTAGTACACAGTTAAGATTGCTATTTCAAGATTTTATATTTTGTTCTTTAGACTGCTGACGTGCCTTGAACTTTTTTTTTTGCTTTTACGAGTAAGATACTAAGGTTTAATTTGGTTTCATTGTGTCTTAGAGCTGCTTCAACTTTGGGGCTGATATCTTCCTGAAAATAAGTTACAGAGCAGCAGATTGGTGGCTTTCCACCAATCTTGCCTTAAGAAAAATTCATAAGGTAACAGCGCCGCAAAGAGTGAGCTGTGCTTAGTTTCCTATTGTCAAACTGTGACAGAAAGTCCTCTTTTAATATAAATAACGAAAAAAAACACAAATATTTCCCTCATACTCGCACCAGAACTGTCACAAGAGTCTCTAAAAACCGAGGAGACACATACAGCACATAGCATAGCCTGCATACATACAAATATACATATATGCACATACAGATGTCTGTGTAGGTTCTCATTCATCCAGGTCATGGTTATCCAAAGTACACTGCTCAAAAAATTAAAGGAACACTTTTTAATCTAAGTATTGCATCAAATCAGTGAAACGTGGGATACTGATCTGGTCAAGAAAGTAACTGAGGGGCTTTTTAGTCAGTTTCAGCTGCTTTGGTGTTCATAAAATTAACAACAGATACACTAGAGGGGTAACAATGAGACAACCCCCAAAACAGGAATGAGTTTACAGGTGAAGGCCACTGACATTTTTTTCCTTCCTAATATTGTCTGACTGTTTTTCACTAGTTTTGCATTTGGCTAGGGTAAGTGTCACTTCTGGTAGCATGAGGCGATACCTGGACCCTACAGAGGTTGCACAGACAGTCCAACTCCATGAAACATCAGTGTGTGCCATTGCCGTTTGCTGTGTCTCCCAGCACATTCTCAAGCGCGTGGAGGAGATTCCAGGAGACAGGCAGTTAGTCTGGGAGAGCTTGACAGGGCTGTAGAAGGTCCTCAACCGATCAGCAGGACAGGTATCTGCTCCTTTGTGGAAGGAGGAACAGGATGAGCACTGCAATAGCTCTACAAAATGACCTCCAGTAGACCACTGGTGTGAATGTCTCTGATCAAACAATCAGAAAGAGATTTAATGAGAGTGGTCTGAGGGCCCAGCGTCCTCTAGTGCCCGCTGTGCTCGCTGTACCACCTCTCGTACCCCCATCTCCAACTCCAAACCCAGTTAAATGCTTATTAGCTTTTGAGCCAGACCCACTAGTTGTCCTATTTCAGTATCTTGTATAGTTACTTATTTTTGCAGCTGAAGCCAGCCTTATTTCTAGGGCTGGATCCGAATATCCCAAATATCTGAATATTCATTCGCTACGGCACTATCCGGATATTAATTTGGTATCCGAATATTGAATTTCTAGAAAATTAGTGTCAACATTATGTGTTTGGTCAGAACCACAGACTGTCTAAGAAAAATGGATGTAGCTACGTGACATCAGACACTGGTTTCTGCACTGAGATAATGAAGCCAGGATTTTGCTACTTCCTACTTGCTCTCCTTGATTTTGGAGCTAGAGATGGGAAAAAAAATTCTCAGAGGGCGGAGCCGGAAAGCAGTGATTGGTCAGACTGACTGAGAGTGGAGGACTTTCTGCCTGCCCACATTTACTGGCTTCTGCTGTGTACCAACACTGGGGCTAACAACATTATTATTCCAAAAGTGAAGATAGACTCTACAGGTAAGTGTTAAAGTTATCTTAGTAACTAGTTGTACTCTTCTCCACAACTGGACAGTATCACATATAAAGCAGTGACGTATGTTACTGTAGCTGAAGTTACTGCAAGTTAACATCAGACTGTAACGTCTGATAATAAACATGTTCTAAAATTGTGTTTTAAAGTCGTTCTGTAAATCTCGGGTTACGTTTCCTGACTTGGTGTTAACACTGATGCTAAATCAGGTTTTACAGAATCACGAATTAGTTGACTGTTAGCTGTTGCTAACAGTCCTGCATGGCACAGCTAATCAGTCATAACGGGTCAGTAACATTATTGCAGTCTTTTAATTTCTGCTGATGTTCATTAATGATCAGCAGATAGAAATGAATCTAAGTTAATGTTAAATCATAGAGCATTGTTACTGATGAATGTTGATCTCTCGGTTCAACAAATGAATAGTTCAGTTCTGTGGTTTAATATCTGTTCTTTGGTTCAGACTGTTGACTGTTTTAACAGCTTCTGTTCATTTTGCTGAGAAGACCTTCTGTAACGATGATTCTTTCTCTTTTTTTATTCTAATGCATCATAATGTTGTGTGGTTTACATTAACTAGCAGCAAAGTTCCACTCACCTCTGTGGTTCAGTGTGATGCTTGTGTCATAGTGAATAGACCTCAGGAATGTTACTGACAAACGTATTCAGTGCTACTGAAAATGTAGAACATAATGTTACTGTTTCAATCATAGTTAGGCTTTCTAAACATTAAATTAATGTGATTCAGCATTGGCTGCACAGTGGCTTGCGGTTAGCACTTCTCACCTTGCAGCTAGAAGATCCCTGGTTCACATCTCAGCCTTCCTGGGATCTTTCTGCATGGAGTTTGCATGTTGTCCTTGTGCATGCATGACTTTTCTCCATGTTCTCCGGCTTTCTCCCACAGTCCAAAAACATGCCAGGGATCTTCTAGCTGCAGGGCGACGCTGCTAACCACCAAGCTGCTGTGTAACCCCAGTCCAAAAACTTACAGAACACATACAGAAAACACGTAAGTCTAAGGCGTACGTAATCTACGTAACTAGGCCTGAGCCGGAAAATGTTTGATTGACAGGAAAGGGAGCAAACCAAACACCTCGGTCCGAGCGCATTGATTGGCTGATGTTTTTCAGGTCCTGCCATGTCCAGTTATTTTATTTTTTTTAATTCTCTTAGAGACCATACATACAAGTCCACTAAAGGTCAGTATGTTAATTTTATGTGAATCAGACAAATTAAACAAACAAAAAAAATCTTCCATAATACCTTTAAGAAAAGACTTAAAAACAAGCTTTTCACTGAACATCTTTGCACTCGACAGATTACAACAAAAAATAAAAATTCCTATTACACTACTGTTCAGTTTGGGATCACTTAGAAATGTCCTTATTTTTGAAAGAAAAGGATTTTTCGTCAATGAAGATAACATTCATAAATCCAGTCTAGACATTGTTAATGTGGTAAATGACTATTCTAGCTGAAAAGGGCTGATTTTTAATGGAATATCTACATAGGGGTACAGAGGAACATTTCCAGCAACCATCACTCCTGTGTTCTGATACTACATTTGCTAGCTAATCATATTGTAAGGCTAATTGATGATTAGAAAACCCTTTGTTCAGTTATGCTAGCACATGAATAAAAGTGCAAATTTTCATGGAAAACATGAAAATGTCTGGACGACCCCAAACCTTTAAACGCTAGTATATGTATACACTGCCTGTAAACACCACTGTCCTATTATCACACTTAACCTTGTTTTATGGCACTTATCCAGGTTGTTTTCTCCTAGCTAGATCCTTGCTTGTGTTGTATCTACTCTCAGATATATGTCACTTTGGGTTAAGGTGTCTGTTAAATGAAACTGTAGAACTGTTTTATGAACAGTAACCTGTAGAAAACGATGATGTGGAGAAAGCTTCATGAAATGTGAAGCAAGTGGGTCAGGGGCCGGACAAGGTACGTTTTATCCGTTTGTTTCCTGGCTATAAAAGACACAAGCAGAAACAAAAAATCAAGCCGTTTTTTCGTTTTGAGCAAAAAACAAAAAAACAGGAAACGGTTCGTTTTTTCCTTTTTTCGTTTTGAACAAAAAATAAAAAAAAACAGGAAACGGTTCGTTATTTCGTTTTTTCGTTTTCACCCCCAAAATGAAAATACGACTCCATATTCCGTTTCATTGGTGGGCGGGGCTTCGGAGCCTGCCAGTGCACAGTAAAGCTCCTGCCCATCACAATAAAGCTCTTGCGCTGGCATTCATAGACAGACTGACTTTCATTGTATTGCTTGCCCCCACTGCACTTCCCCTAACTCTAAATCAAAGCAAGTCGTGTACACAGTAATGACAGTCATAACCAGTGGTGTAGTCTAGTTTTTTCTACTGGGTATACTCCAACCTCATAAACCAAAGCCAGGTCAGGTTCTCATATATGTGCGCGTGCACTCACATGTCCACGCGCGCAAGCGCGCGCACACACACACACACACACACACACACACACACACACACACACACACACACACACACACGCAGCAGCAGCAGCTCCTTTATTTCAAACTACCAATTAGATACTTATAGACATTATAGCGTCAGCAGCTCCTCCTCCTGCCATCAGGTAGAGCTGATGTTTCCTCTTCATCAGGTAGAGCTGATGTTTCCTCTTCATCAGGTAGACCTGATGTTTCCTCTTCATCAGGTAGAGCTGATGTTTCCTCTTCATCAGGCTCCCTTTCCTAAACGTTAACCTTATCTCCAGCTGTAGTGTTCCCTAAAGTGGCAGTATTCACAGGACAAGCAACAGGCTTATTAAAACACTGAAATAGTTTCATTTAGCTTTGCTTTCTTTTTCTTATTTTTTCTCCACTGACTGATGTTGGGTCATTAGAAGTTCTAGACTCATGTCCCTCTTCTTCTAAGCCAGGGGTATTCAGCTAAAATTCAGAGAGGTCCAGTCAGCAAAGGTCCAGAACATCATAATGTCTAACTTGAGTTACTGTGATATATGCTGATGTAACCTGGTAGTTTTATTAGAGTCTGCCTGTAATCAAAAACTGACCGTCAAATAAATTCAGTACGGTTCAAAAACATTTTGACATTTATTAATAAATAACTTATATGTAACTGTATATCTTAGAATAAAGTGCAGAACTTAAAAAAGCATGACTGAACAACCTGAATCAACTTCTATACATCTTTAACAATACATAAATCTCATAAATGTAAACATTTGAACACTTTTACATTTTTGTCTGTCTCATATCACTCCCCTAATATCTCTGCAGCTTAATGGGAGAACTGAGCTGCTGCTTGTTTGAGCCGTTCTCAAAACATATTTTGATTATGTTCATAGTTGAGAAAGCTGCCTTACAGCTGTTTGCTGAGCCAAACATGGTCAGCATGTGACCACAGTCTGTCCTCTAGAGATGTATAAGGCACAAAAGATACGACTCTCAGAGCCGATGCTTTGTAGTGAATCTGAAGAGCCGACTCCTAACGTATTTAATGGAGTATGGAGTTTAACACTGTCCTAGCAGAAAACATGTTACTGGATCCTCGATTAAAGAAGCTTGCCTTCAGTGGCAACAGAGCTGTTGATGAGAAACTTCAGAGAATAAGAGCAGCAGCAGCAGCCTGACACCTCCACCATTAGAGGACCAAGAGGAGGAGGAACCTCAAACTTCTGCTGTGTGGAGGCTCTTTGATGGAAGAGCTACAGGAGATGATTCAGGAGAAATCCTACAGCTGATGTGGTAATGGAGGATCATATCTAGAGGAACCCCTCATCCAACCAGCAGACGACCCACTGAGCTGGAGCAGGACAAGGCCTCAGTCTGCCCCACCTGGTGAAGGTGATGGAGGAGAGACAACTTCTTCCATCTGAGAGAATCTTCTCAAAAACACGGCAGATATTCACTGAAAGAAGAAATGTATCAGCCCATCCAAGCTCAGCCATCTGATTTTTCTGAATGTCAGCCTGCTCTGAGGACATTTATACTGTTTGAATACTGAGTCTGGTTCTGGTTCTGTTCTGGTTCTGTGGGTTCATGTGCAGAGTTTTGTTCATTTATTTTTTGTGCAAAAAAGTTTCGTTGAAATAATCAAAAGCAAGAATACCTGTTTTTGTAACAGAGCAAATGTACAAAATGAGTCAATTATAAGGCTTCTCATAAAAACACTGAATGAAAAAGAGTTTGTCAAAACACAAATGATTCATATTTGCCTGGTTAGGCAAAAACATGAGGCTACAAAGAATAATAAATTAGGAGCCATTTGGGAGCCAAAAGAACCGGCTTTTCTTTGGAAGCAGTGCCAAAAGCTCTCTGAAAAGAGCTGAACTTCCATCACTACTGTCCTCTCTGTCCCTCATCTCTCAGCTGCTTTTTGAAGGCAGAGCTGCGATGCGATTCAGCGACGTCATTGGCTGAGTAGTGGGATGCCTGAACTCGTACATAATTGGTCTGTGCGTTTCTGAGCCGAGAGACCAATGATAAACACTGGAAAGCTGCACCGGTAAAATACAAGCGACCTGTCAAATTTACACCCGTATAGACGGCGTCTGGGTCCGGATCCGGACCGCGGGCGGCCTTTAGTGAGCCCTGTTCTCAGTCGGACACCTTCCCCCGTCCCATACAACTTCACCGCTTCCTGACACAGAGAAAAATGAACGTTATGTCAAAAAAACATACTAATACATGTGTTTGCGCATTTTTAAGTGGTTATATGGAAATTCGGACCGTATCTTTTGTGCCTTATACATCTCTAGAGGACAGACTGTGGTCACATGCTGACCATGTTTGGCTCAGCAAACAGCTGTAAGGCAGCTTTCTCAACTATGAACATAATCAAAATATGTTTTGAGAACGGCTCAAACAAGCAGCAGCTCAGTTCTCCCATTAAGCTGCAGAGATATTAGGGGAGTGATATGAGACAGACAAAAATGTAAAAGTGTTCAAATGTTTACATTTATGAGATTTAGGTATTGTAAAAGATGTATAGAAGTTGATTCAGGTTGTTCAGTCATGCTTTTTAAGTTCTGCACTTTATTCTAAGATATACAGTTACATATAAGTTATTTATTAATAAATGTCAAAATGTTTTTGAACCGTACTGAATTTATTTGACGGTCAGTTTTTGATTACAGGCAGACTCTAATAAAACTACCAGGTTACATCAGCATATATCACAGTAACTCAGGTTAGACATTATGATGTTCTGGACCTTTGCTGACTGGACCTCTCTGAATTTTAGCTGAATACCCCTGGCTTAGAAGAAGAGGGACATGAGTCTAGAACTTCTAATGACCCAACATCAGTCAGTGGAGAAAAAATAAGAAAAAGAAAGCAAAGCTAAATGAAATTATTTCAGTGTTTTAATAAGCCTGTTGCTTGTCCTGTGAATACTGCCACTTTAGGGAACACTACAGCTGGAGATAAGGTTAAAGTTTAGGAAAGGGAGCCTGATGAAGAGGAAACATCAGCTCTACCTGATGAAGAGGAAACATCAGGTCTACCTGATGAAGAGGAAACATCAGCTCTACCTGATGAAGAGGAAACATCAGCTCTACCTGATGAAGAGGAAACATCAGCTCTACCTGATGGCAGGAGGAGGAGCTGCTGACGCTATAATGTCTATAGTTTGAAAATAAAGGAGCTGCTGCGTGTGTGTGTGTGTGTGTGTGTGTGTGTGTGTGTGTGTGTGTGTGTGGGTGTGTGTGTGTGCGCGCGCGCGCGCTTGCGCGCGTGGACATGTGAGTGCACGCGCACATATATGAGAACCTGACCTGGCTTTGATTTATGAGGTTGGAGTATACCCAGTAGAAAAAACTAGACTACACCACTGGTTATGACTGTCATTACTGTGTACACGACTTGCTTTGATTTAGAGTTAGGGGAAGTGCAGTGGGGGCAGGCAATACAATGAAAGTCAGTCTGTCTATGAATGCCAGCGCAAGAGCTTTATTGTGATGGGCAGGAGCTTTATTGTGCACCGGCAGGCTCCGAAGCCCCGCCCACCAATGAAACGGAATATGGAGTCGTATTTTCATTTTGGGGGTGAACATGAAAAAACGAAAAAACGAACCGTTTCCTGTTTTGTTTGTTTGTTTGTTCAAAACGAAAAAAGGAAAAAACGAACCGTTTCCTGTTTTTTTGTTTTTTTGTTCAAAACGATAAAACGAACCGTTTCTTGTTTTTTTGTTTTTTGCTCAAAACGAAAAAATGAAAAAACGGCTTGATTTTTTGTTTCTGCTTGTGTCTTTTATAGTCAGGAAACAAACGGATAAAACGTACCTTGTCCGTCACCCTAATGAGCACGTGATTCACTTATCTGGATACTGACATCATTTTTAATTAACTACTCTGCAACATTGCAGCTGGATTCCTAAAAATCAGTTTTGTCTCCTGGTCTCTGTGTGTCACCCCACCTGTTGGCAGCTCCTGGAGCCGCCCCTGACTCAGCCTCCCTGAGCCGCTCTCTCCTGCCCCACAGAGCGGAGTCTGTCCGTGGCAGCGGACCATCACTCTCCTACTACAATTTCTCTTCTGAACTTCTGAAAATAAATATATAAATTCTGAATATTGTTGAGGCTCCTTTTAGAACTGTGAGGGGACTGTGAGGAACAGAGGAGCCGTCTGTGAACAGGGTGGACTTGTGGAGGAGACGCCGACAGCACGGAGGTAGGTTATGTCTGCGTTCAGCATCGTTTTTGTCCGCTGTCATTGTGCTGTAAATGACGTTAATGCTTCTCAAACACTTTTTTCCGACAGCAAACTAACGACTACAGAATAAGGACTAGCTTAAACTTTAATTAGCTTTCCAGAAGCGTTTTGTTCAGCCGCTGAACACCGTTTAAAAACAAAACAAAAAGGTGAAAAAAAGAGAAAAAGAAAAGCGACGGTAATGACGCAAACTTTAAAAAAAATCACATACAGCTGTGTTATTTCTGTATTTATTTAGTTTTTTTTTTAAAAAAAATACAAAGTCAAGCGGCTTTAGTGGAAAAACACAGTCCTTAAAACAACAGAAAAGAACTGAAGTGGTTTTATTTATCGGGTTGTTTTCTACAATTCTACAATTTCATTTAGCAGACGCTTTTGTCCAAAGCGATGTACACCACAAGCAAGAATTCAGACATAAGGAAAAACCTGTAGTAAGTGCAAAAAGTGCTTCAAGTGCGATTGGTCAAAGGTGTTGCCATCAAGTTGCAGAAGAATTGCCCCCCCCCCCCCTTTTTTTTTAACTTTGTTAGCGCTAAATAAGTGCTGGGTTTTGGACCACCTGACTTATTCTACCCCATCATTTTTGTCCAGCCCTATTTCATTAGTTTGTTTTTTTAAATAATTATGTTAATCAACAATTCAAAAGTGATGGCTGATTTTGATTATTTAATTTTCAATAAATTTTTATTTATTGTTACTTTTGTGAGTTTCAAGTGATTTCAGTGAGAATTGTGGGTTTTTCCTTCTTTAACTGAGGGGTACCAACAATTTTGTCCACGTGTGTAGCATGCAATTAAGCAGTCAGTGGACTCCCAGTGAGGTCCGTGAGTTTGAGTTTATTTTTGCTCCTTTAGTTCTTTGTTTCCCAGCGTTAGGTTATGGATGTGAACAACACTAAACAGTAATTTTGTAGGAGTAGTGGACTGTAGCCCTTTTTCTGTGAAGCAGCAGTGTCTGTGTTGGCCAGGGTGAGTGGCTCTGTGGAGGTTGTGCTACCTGCAGTGTCTTTTTTTGGTGATTTGAAAATATTAAGTATGACATGAATACTAGGGCTGCTCAGGGACAAATACGTCTATTGTAAATCTTTATTTTACAGATGTCAAGAGATATTGTGCTTTGATGTATTTTTTATAGGAAACCATAATTCTAATTGATTTTTAATGTCGACTTCATATTTATATCGAATTATCTCCTCAAAATATAAAAAGAGTAAGGAGAGATTAATTGAAGTAATCATGCTTAAATAATTTCTTTTTCGTGGGAAAAACATACGTAAGTCATTTACCCACAAGGAAAAAGAAATCCCTGCGCTTTGATTCACTGGGGGAGTTGAAGGAAGCCATCAAAAAAATGTTTGGCCACAACAGGTGAGGATAGCTGTTTGAAAGTGTAGTAATAACAATAGGCATGTCAACTATTGCTAGAAAACTGGCGCACATTTATGTAATGTCAATGCAAATAGTGTAAATAGGTAACATTAAATCATGGAGGCGAATAACTACAGATGTGATGATACCTTAAATTTGGTTCCAATAACATTCAAATTCAGCTATTCTTGAAAATTAATCTAAATAAAATTACATACTGGAATGTAAATATGTATTGTTCATTTAAGTTGCTCCACATACAGTAATTTTTTTTTGACAGATTGAAAAGCAATGATGTCCGTCTAATAAATGACATGAACAGCACCCAGCTCCTGATGTCAGTTATTGCTGCATTAGCCAAAACAAATCACATTGTGAACATTGTGTGTGGAGCATTGCTGCATCAGAGGCAGCTGTCAAAAACAACAACAGTTACATAAATGTAAATATGCTGATCAGACCTGTCAGGGCTTAGACATGGTATCTCTGTCCAAGGTTGTCCTGCATACTTAAAACTATAAACTAAAGTAAGAAATAAAAAAAAACAAAACCATACAGCAGTTACTGACACTGATGTTTGGCACAACAAATGCTACATCAATTTTAAGTCATAGAAGTATAGGGCTCTTTAGCCTCTGGTTTATAACAGATAAAACCTGGTCCTAGTGCAGGAATCTTCATGTTATATACTTCATATATACAGTGGGTACGGAAAGTATTCAGACCCCTGGAAATGTTTCACTCTCTGTGTAATTGCAGCCATTTGCCAAAATCAAAAAATTTCATTTTATTTCTCATTAATGTACACTCAGCACCCCATCCTGACAGAAAAAAAACAAAAATGTAGAAATTTTTGCAAATTTATTAAAAAAGAAAAACTGAAATATCACAAGGTCAGAAGTATTCAGACCCTTTGCCGCGACATTCATATTTAACTCACATGCTGTCCATTTCTTCTGATCCTCCTCGAGATGGTTCTGCTTCTTTACTGGAGTCCAGCTGTGTTTAATTAAACTGATTAGACTTGATTAGGAAAGGCGCACACCTGTCTATATAAGACCTTACAGCTCACAGTGCATGTCAGAGCAAATGAGAATCATGAGGTGGAAGGAACTGCCAAAGGAGCTCAGAGACAGAATTGTGGCAAGGCACAGATCTGGCCAAGGTTACAAAAGAATTTCTGCAGCACTCAAGGTTCCTAAGAGCACAGCGGCCTCCATAATCCTCAAATGGAAGAAGTTTGGGACGACCACAACTCTTCCTAGACCTGGCCATCCAGCCAAACTGAGCAATGGTGGGAGAAGATCCTTGGTGAGAGAGGTAAAGAAGAACCCAAAGATCACTGTGGCTGAGCTCCAGAGATGCAGTCGGGAGATAGGAGAAAGTTCCACAAAGTCAACTATCACTGCAGCCCTCCACCAGTCGGGACTTTATGGCAGAGTGGCCCGACGGAAGCCTCTCCTCAGTGCAAGACACGTGAAAGCCCGCATAGAGTTTGCCAAAAAAACACATGAAGGACTCCCGGACTATGAGAAATAAGATTCTCTGGTCTGATGAGACCAAGATTGAACTTTTTGGTGTTAATTCTAAGCGGTATGTGTGGAGAAAACCAGGCACTGCTCATCACCTGCCCAATACAATCCCTACAGTGAAACATGGTGGGAGCATCATGTTGTGGGGGTGTTTTTCAGCTGCAGGGACAGGACAACTGGTTGCAATTGAAGGAAGGATGAATGCGGCCAAGTACAGAGATATCCTGGAGGAAAACCTCTTCCGGAGTGCTCAGGACCTCAGACTGGGCCAAAGGTTCACCTTTCAACAGGACAATGACCCTAAGCACACAGCTAAAATAACAAAGGAGTTGCTTCAGAACAACTCTGTGACCGTTCTTGACTGGCCCAGCCAGAGCCCTGACCTAAACCCAATTGAGCATCTCTGGAGAGACCTCAAAATGGCTGTCCACCAACGGTCGACAGCCATTTTGCCGAGCCTGCTTGCTTGTTTGTCTGGCGCCGCGGAGTCACATGACGGTCAACATCCAAACACAAGAGGAGGATTAGCAGCTGCTCCTCAGATCTGACAGGCAGATCACCTGTTCATTGAAGCCGCATCAGTTCAAACATACTCTACGGAAATTGAAACTAATGAATCGATATCGCAGCACTGGTATTCAATATCGATACCCTGACAGAACTGGAGAGGATCTGCAAGGAAGAATGGCAGAGGATCCCCACATCCAGGTGTGAAAAACTTGTTGCGTCATTCCCTAGAAGACTCATGGTTGTACTAGCTGAAAAGGGTGCTTCTACTCAATATTGCGCAAAGGGTCTGAATACTTATGAGCATGTGATATTTCAGTTTTTCTTTTTTAATAAATTTGCAAAAATTTCTACATTTCTGTTTTTTTCTGTCAAGATGGGGTGCCGAGTGTACATTAATGAGAAATAAAATGAACTTTTTAGATTTTGGCAAATGGCTGCAATGACTCAGAGTGAAAAATTTCAAGGGGTCTGAATACTTTCCGTACCCACTGTATATATAGTCTGTATTTAATAGGATAATGCGTATCATAAAGTCTTATTTATGTCTTTAGTTAGCAAACTTGAGATCAATATATATATTTACAGCAAAGTCACAACTGCCAGAAGAGATGAAGAGCAGTAATGAGCAGAACTTTGGCCCTCACTCCAATTTAAATTCCATCTGTTCACATTCTTTCTATGTACAGTATGTACATAAATTAAGCTGTGTCCTAATTAATGTATAATTCAAGTATTTTAATGTTACAGAAATCAGTGTTTTCTGTTGAACTGGAGTGGATCAATATATAATTGAGGGACTTTTGAAGTCCATGAGCTATATCTTGCACACATTTTTATTAGAAGTAAAAAAAAAAGGACTGTTTTTATGTCCATTATGATTATGTTTTTACAAATTTCTAAATGATTTATTATGTAAACCATCACTTATTAATAAAAATGACTGGGTATCACTAAAATGCCAACTAAATAACCGTCCGAATTTAATAACAGCCACCTTCTACTTAACTAAATAATAATTAAATGAGCTTATTTAAGAATTGTTTTGATTGTATTCTCTTTATTAAGTTGAGATCATCATGACAGATTTTTTTTGACAATATATGAAATTTTATATGGGAAATAGCAAATTGTATCTGTGTCTGAGAAATCACTTTCAACTAAGTTACCCATTACAAAACGAACAAAAAGTCCTGCAATTACATCTTGTCCCATGTAATTTTTAGTCTCAGGCGCCGTCGATGGTGTGATTCAGCTTTTGAGAATCAATCAATCAATCAATCAGAGTTTATTTGTATAGCACTTTTCATACAAAAGTAGCACAAAGTGCTTAACAATTTAAAAACAAACAATAAAAAACAATAAAAAGACAATGGCCCACATCCCTCCCAAACCCAGCCCCACAGCATACTTCCTAAGAACACACAGACATACACACGCAGACAGTCAGACACACACGCACACGCACACTATTGTAAAAGAAATAATAGTGTGTATTGGCTGAGAGCAGAAGCACCAGAAAGAGGAAACACCATCAATGAGAGTCGCCTGCACCCGGGGCAGCAGCAGGCCCCATCAGGGCCAACAGGCCACCTAGCTCCAGGGCCACTTGGCCCTGGCCCCGCCAAAGCCCCAGATGCAGACGGCTCCCCACTGAGGAAACACTGGAATCTAAAATAGGCGTGTTAAAAATAACACGTAAAAACTAAAAATTGAAGAATAAAATAGCTACTAAAAGATAAAGAATAGTAAAATAGTAAATAAATAGTAAAATAAATGGTAAAATAGTAAAATAACCTATAATAAAAGTTCAGTCTCTTTCATTGTTCTGTTTTTTTTTTACCACTGTTCCTTCTTCAGAAATACATGTTTAACCAGACCAACCACAGTTACAAACTCAAGGCTAAAGAGAATCTTTCTGATTTGCTGTGGGAACGGAGGGTGTTGCACATATAGTCACTGCTTCGAGTTGGTCAGTAGATTTTAGAGGAAGTACTTGTGTTTTTCTCCTTGACCAACAAAGAAGCTCCACTGCTAGCCTCTTTATTTATTGTATTTAGAAAATGTTCTTTCAAATGTGTTGAAGTTCAGTAGATTTAATTAAAATATACATGTGAATAGCAAGGGCTGCAGAGTGGCGTAGTGGTTAGTAGGGATGGGTCGATACCACTTTTTTTGGATTTGATACGATATCGATACTTTTTGGTCAAAAATCAAAAAGTTCGATATTGATATCGATTTCGATACTTTTCTAATATTTTAAAAATACGTTGTAATATTTACCAATGTTCCCTGAACGCCTCACAGCACAGACTACGGTACATGCTGCTCAGTGGCTGAGTGATCAGACAAGTGTGAGAGCAAAATTTACTTAAATTTACTTATTTAAAAGAGTAAGATAAAGTGTCCTCATTTCAGATTAGTCCAAACAGCAGAGAGAAAATAAAGATAAAACAGCACACATAAGTGCACTATGTCTTTTAAGAGGGGAGCGCATTTTTTAATTGTAAAGGCCGCGGTCAGTTGTTTTCTTATAGTGGTTAGAAGCTAAAAATCACGATTGTGATGAATGATTTTTTTTTTTTACAGCATTAGTCTTTGTCTCTGGTTTAGTATCTTCCTGCCTGCAGTCTGATCTGTCAGGGTCGCTGCAGATGATCTGTATGAATGAGATGAGTTGCAGGACGTGGCCGCGCTCCGCGGATCGCCGTGAGCGCTGGCGCGTTCCTCCCTCTGCTGCCGCCCCTCCGGGAGCCTGCCTCCCCCCGTCCCTCTCTGGTTGTGAGTTTCTGGCCAGTGATGGCATTATAGTAACTTGGTATTAATTCTGTGAATAAAACCTGTTTAATTTCGACCTGTCTGCCGCCTGCTCAGCGTAGCTCTCATTTTGGGTTCAGTTCCACCGTACCGTAACATGATCATCAGCTGTGTCTCAGTCTGTCTCCTTCTCTGCCTCCTCTTTCCTCAGTGTTGGTTGGGGAACATAGAACAGCTAAACAGCTCATTCTACACATTAGACAGGAACAGACTGACAGAGCCACAGAAGAAATTAAAGTTATACTTTCCACCATTATGATTTATGATGTAGCCGAGCCTGCTTGCTTGTTTGTCTGGCGCCGCGGAGTCACATGACGGTCAACATCCAAACACAAGAGGAGGATTAGCAGCTGCTCCTCAGATCTGACAGGCAGATCACCTGTTCATTGAAGCCGCATCAGTTCAAACATACTCTACGGAAATTGAAACTAATGAATCGATATCGCAGCACTGGTATTCAATATCGATACCCATGTTGGGATCGATCCGCCCATCTCTAGTGGTTAGCACTCTAGCCTTGCAGCAAGAAGGTCCCTGGTTCAAATCCCGGGTTGGGCCTGGGATCTTTCTGCATGGAGTTTGCATGTTCTCCTTATGCATGCGTGGGTTTTCTCCGGGTACTCCGGCTGTGCTGAGGTTTATTGATAACTCTAAATAGGTGTGAATGTGAGCAAGGGCGTCAGTTTGTTTTTAAAAGTGGGGGGGATGCACACCCTGGGTGGCGTGCTGGGTAATCGGGAACACCGGGGATATCCCCGGTTGGCCGCTTTATTGTTGGGCAGCTCCAGTCATAATAACAATAATAACAATAATAATAATAATAATAATGCTTTAAATCATGGGTCTCAAATTCGCGGGCCAGCTGCGGCCCGTGGGACGATATTTTGTGGCCCTCTACTTGAGATCAAAGTTTAGCATTGGTGCGGCACGTCTGCTTTTCTCATATGCTTCCGTGTCGTTGGTAAGACAGCACTTTGAGAAAATGTCGAAGAACGGCGGCAAAATGCCACAAGCTGGGCTCAAACTCACAACCACAGTACCAAAGGCGGAGGCTCAACCTGTTGAGCTATCGGTACATGTGGGTAGAGGGGTCTGTGGGCCGCTATGGGAGACGCCAGCGTATCGTCATTTGCTATGGTCACGTGGTACAAGACTGCTACTGGTTGGCAAGAACCGGCAGTAACATAACAGCTTGCTACGAGAACGGTATCGGGTTTGAAACAAATACGTAAAGTTATCGCTTTTCATGAATGAAATTACACATGTATTTACCACAATGGTAATAGCATGTGTAGTTGTTGGTTGTACGAAGCGTTTTGAGAAGGGATCAGGCTTGAAATTTCACCGAATACCGATTTCAGGAGAGAGAAGATGGCGGTGGCTTCAGCCATCAACAGGAAAAATTGTACCCCAGTAAGCAGCAGAGATTGTGTTTGTGGCTCCCACTTTTCTTCAGGTAAACTATTCAACAGTTTAGCATGTTTAGTATGTCCAACTTTGAGCTTATTTACCAAAAGATATTGATTTAGTGTCGCATCCTTCGCATGATGCAATCTCTATACTTTCGGTTTGGTTCAGTGTTGTCATGTGTTACCGATCGCTTTTTAGGCGATGAAAGTATACTAAAGTCGAATGAAACGTATTCAATAGCATCTCCTTAAGCCAGCAGCCTCCTATTTGTAATCATATTTGTTTCTGTATGTGTCTAGCGATCGTTTTTTTAGAATTGTCCTATTTTCGATCACCAATGCTGTGGGTCTGTTAATGTTACATAGAAGCCATACTGCAGACAAAAAATACAGCAACTTCTTGACGTTTCTTTGACATCTTGTTGAAGATTAACAGAAGATATATTATTTTAATTCATAATTATATATTTTTGGGTGGGTGAACTGCCCAGCGGTGTCAATCAATTAAAAATAAATGTCGGTGAAGGAAATGTCCGGCCACAATGAAGGATCATCAACCCGCCCAGTCTTCAAATTGTAGGGATCTGGCAAGGTTTTACCGTTTCCCTGATATCTCAGCTTACTCAAGTATATTTGTCAGGCCTCAGGTGATAAGGATTGAGCATAATCGGACAATTTTACGGAAGGATAGTTCGCATTGTTATCATCAGCCATTGTTCCTCTGGTTCCTCTTGCCAACCAGCGCGGTAATCACGTGACTTCATGACGTCACTGTTTGTAAACACTGGCGTCTCCCATAGTACTAATTCTCCCGGGCCGAAATTTTGCCCCTGCACGCCTCTGGTCGGAGCTTCCACTTGGCACGTAAGTTTAGCATCTGCACTTTTTTTAACCTCACGAAGGTGTGCTGCATGTCTGTGCAACTCTCGGCCGAGTGCGGATGGTGCGTTCAGGAGCGTCGGAAATTTCTATACTGCTGAAAATAACTGGGTTTACAACGGCTTACATGTGAAGAATTTGAATGTGTTGGAGACAAAATGACCCCTGACAAAAAGTGGGGGGGGACACATCCCCACCGTCCCCCCCTAAACTGACGCCTATGAATGTGAGTGTGATTGTTTGTCTGTATGTAGCCCTGTGACAGACTGGCGACCTGTCCAGGGTGTCAGGGTGTCCCCTGCCTTCGCCCGATTCAGCTGAGATAGGCTCCAGCCCCCCCATGACCCTAGTGAGGATAAAGCAGTGTATAGTGAATGGATGGATGTGAATAGCATCCAAGTTTGCCTTGTGTGGTAACATCATGCTTGACTCTTTCCTCCTGTGTTTGACATTTCTAGCTTCCCGAGGGAGAGCTGGAATTAGTCTGTCTCAGCTTCATGCCTTTAGGTAGACACCACTTTGAATATTAACTTGCAAAATATATAAACATATGCAGAAGTCTGGTACTTAAATGATTTTCAGTGTGTTTAGCTAAATCTAGTATAGAGGAGGCTTTAATGGACAGTTTATTTAGCAAACGTAATCTATACAACAATGCAATCACGAAAATGCTGTACACTTTTGCTCTTTGGACTAGAAACTCATATCTTATATAATTAATGTTGTTGTTACTCTACCAAAGAGGCAGAGCTTCAGCTGAGTTATGTGACGATCGGCCTTACATTTGTCTGTTCGTCTGTCAGTCTGTTAGCAACATTACTCAAAACGGACCACGGGATTTGGAGGAAATTTTCAAATTCAGAAATGATACAAGGACCAAATGATTAGATTTTGGCAGTGATGCGGCTTCTAGTCTGGATCCACGGATTTGTTACAGATTTCTGTATCATTGTAAGATAGCGACACGACGTCACTGTAACTATGACTGCAAGTGAACACTACGCCAGCTGTCTGTTGACGATCACACGATTGTGATCTTACTACAAATCGACCATTGAAGATTTCAGCCATCAGAAATGATACGACTGAACAGTCTTGGAGTACTGCACTCTCTGAATGCTTTTCTTGTTATAATCTGCAATCTGTTTTTTTAACTAATGTGACTGTGATTTATGCCATCAGTATGCTTAGCTTGCAGTCCAATCTTACTAACAGTGTTAAACATTGATGTACAATGACTGTATTCTCAATGAAATGGTTGTCATTGATTGTTTATTTTTTCTAAAACATCATTCTATGTATTGTCAGGCTTATCAGGTTTGTACAGTGACAGGCAGCCAAGGACATTCACATAGACAAGGGGAGGCTGACTGGGTTAAGCAACGTTTAATCCTCTGTTTCTTCCATTAAGTGTCACGCTCCGCCTGCTCCAGTGATCTGGCTCATCAAGTGAACTACGAGTGGCTGTGCTGATACACAGCTGACTCAAGTTCTAATCAGCACAGCCGACGTGAGTTTTTAATTAGTGCGGCATATAAGCCCGACTCCCCTCACAACTCACTGCCGGTTCATTGCGCCACCATCCATGCCACGATGCACTCCGCTAAACCCTGCACACTGCTCCCCGTCTCCTGCACGCCGCTTCCTGGACTCAATTTCCCCTTTGGAATATTTACTTGTTTCCCTGCCCTCGCCACGTCTCTTCAGCTGCTCCATTCGTTTTGCCCGTTTCAGCCTTTCCACACCCTTGGACAATCTGTGAGTCTTCCTAACCCCATAATTTAGTTTTGTTTTATATTTAGTTTAACTCGGCCTTTGGGTCCGCCCTTTGTTCAGTTTAGTTTAGTTCATCTCCCCGTCACTTCCCTCCTGTTTCAGTTATTAAGAGTTTTCCTGTTTAAATATTTTTATTTGTATTAAATCATTATTTAATTCACCCTCCTGTCTGTGCCTGCTGCTTGGGTTCTACCCACCAGTTTGTGACATTAAGCCTTGCGTAACTGTCCCCTGCATGCTCTGTGATGGTAGACATGTTCCAAGTTATCAGTGTCCAAGCTTTGATAGTATTTTAAATTACGTTGTCAGTGCTGGCAGACGTTATTCTGAACCAGCAGGCCTGCTGTTGTTCAGCATGATGCGAGAGCATGGGTGAGACATGGGTGTTGTGTCAGGATTCTGGACTGGAGCTCAGATGCAGGGAATGAACGAGTACACCAGAAAGTGAGTCTAAAAGAGGTTTTTTTTTTTTTTTTTTTTTTGCCTGAACACGAGTAGCAGCAGGCAGGCGGAAGGCTACTGAACAAACAACAACTGAGGAAGGCTAAACGTAGCACTACTGCTCCTAGAGGTAGGAGTGTGGGAAATGGTGTGTTTTATAATTTGCTAAGTGTGCATATTAAAGAGTTGTATTGGTTCTGAGGAATAGGAAGGTCAAGAGCATCATTACCACAGTGTGACTGTAATGAAACAAAGAAGATAAGTCCAGCTTTATTTTACTTATTACTCATGTGATTGAAACCAAGGATGATCAAGACATAAAGTGATTGATAATCAAAGTACAGACAGTTTTTGATAATAAAGGTACAGATAGTTTTTGACGTAAGCCATAATCAGTAAAGAACATGAGCGAGTTGTATGTGCAGTCTCTAATCTTGCTTTGCAGCGGTGAAGTCATTCCTACGTGAGCGGTAATGACTAAACATCTGCTGTGACAGAGGACAGGGGAACAACGCAGCATCGGAAGGGGCGGCCAGCCTTGATAGATAGCTATACACACTGTTAGAGTATAAGAAGACTGGTTCAGGAACGGTTAGCAGTCTGATTCCATCCGAACTGACTGAACACTTGTTGGTGGTTAGGGACAGAGGATTCAGGCCCAGAGCTCTGTATCGCACATTCAGTTTTGCTGTAATAAATACTTTTGATTTTAAGAAGAAGTCTCCTGACTACTCCATCAAAAGAACTGGGCGGAAACAGCCTTACACATATTTTGTTGGTTTGTTTAATTGTAGGATAGGCTGATTTCCAACAGGAGGACACTCATTAATCAAACTTATGGCGGAAAACTCAGGCAAACTAAAATACAATGCACTCGGCAACACTAAGACAAACGGTTAACTAAAAGCGAAGCCAAAAGGGCTTGAACTACTGCGCACACAAGGCAATGAACGAAACGACTTGCTTGCTAACTTAAACACTACTAAGACAAATTCAATAAACTCAAAGAGACACTTGGACTGGGCTTCGACTGATGATTCTCCAAGAATGGAATACTGAGGAGGAGTTGTGGGCTGACAACGCTGGATGGACTGGTGAAAACAGTAGGTGATTTCCCAGGTGGATTCGAGGGGATCTGAAGGTGAGTTGGTGTCCCAGTCGGCGTACGGAAGATGCAGGTATCCACGGATAAGGCAGAACAGAAACCAGAGTTACTGAAGGCATACAAAGGCATAAACTCAGACAATAGATGCTAAAGCTATTACAGGCCCCCCCCAGGGCACCTCCAGGTGTCCGCACAGGATGGTTGGGATGACTTCAGAAGAAGTCCGAGATCAGTGTCTTGTCCACAATCCTACTGCGAAGCACCCAACTTCGTTGCTCCGGCCCGTATCCCTCCCAGTCCACGAGGAATTGCAAGCCCCTGCCTCGCCGGCGGGCATCCAACAGTCGCCGAACTGTGTAGACTGGGGCCCCATCAATTATCTTGGGCGGTGGCATGGGTGGATCGGGGGGGGCTAGCGCACACTCAGAAACAGGCTTAAGTTGAGATACATAAAAAGCAGGGTGCACTTTCATGGAGGCAGGCAGATGCAAATGTACTGAACAGGGGTTAATAACCCGATCTACCTTAAAGGGTCCTATAAAACGAGGCGTCAGCTTACGAGACTCCACCCTCAGAGGAATGTCCTTAGTCCGAAGCCACCTTCTGGCCGGGGGAGTAGGTTGGAGCAGGTCGTCGGTGACGATTAGCCTGGGACGCCATATGCTGGGCGGAACATAACAGAGCCCATCGTGCACGTCTCCATGTGCCCCGCATACGACAGAGTAATGAAGCCACAGAAGTGATATCAATCTCAGCTTCCTGGGAGGAAAACAAAGGAGGCTGGTAGCCCAGAGAGCACTGAAAGGGAGATAACCCAGAAGAAGCATTGGTGAAAGAGTTATGGGCATATTCAATCCAAGGCAATCTCTCACACCAGGAGGACGGGTTCTCTGAAACCAAACAACGTAAAAACTTCTCCAAAGGCAGGTTAGTGCGCTCTGTCTGACCATTAGACTGTGGATGAAATCCAGAGGTAAGACTGACCGTGGCTCCAAGGGCGGTACAAAAAGTTCGCCATACCTCCGACGTGAACTGCGGTCCTCGGTCAGAAACAATATCCGCCGGAATGCCATGAAGGCGGAAAACGTTCTGGATCAGCACCTCAGCAGTTTCCTTGGCAGAAGGGAGCTTGGGCAGAGGAACAAAGTGAGCAGCCTTAGAGAAACGATCCACTATAGTGAGAATAACCATATTCCCTGAGACACTGGCAAACCTGAGACAAAGTCGACAGCAATATGAGACCAAGGATGTTTAGGTACAGGAAGAGGCAATAAAAGTCCCGGACTGACCTGATTAGACGTCTTATTACGCGCACAGGTAGTGCAGGCAGCCACAAACCCCTTCACATCCATGATCAGAGAAGGCCACCAGAACCGCTGCCTAATCAGCTCGAGCGTATGTCGAATACCGGGATGGCAGGCAACCTTGGAAGCATGTCCCCATTGTAGTACCTGGGAACGGATGGACTCAGGCACAAACAATCTACCCCTAGGACCGTTACCAGGATCCGGCTGCAGCTGCTGGGCCTGACGGACCTCTGCCTCCACCTGCCAGGTAAGTGAAGCAACTAGACACGACTCAGGTAGGATCGGACCCAGTTCGTCACAGTCATCAGTCACCGAAAACTGTCGTGAAAGAGCGTCAGGCTTAATGTTCCTAGAACCTGGACGATAAGACAAAGAGAAATTAAAACGTTCGAAAAACAGGGACCATCTCGCCTGACGAGAGTTCAGTCTTTTGGCCGACTTAACATATTCCAAATTTTTGTGGTCAGTCCAGACCACAAAAGGCTGTTCAGCCCCCTCCAGTCAATGGCGCCATTCCTCCAGTGCCAGTTTAACAGCTAGAAGCTCCCTGTCGCCGATGCCATAGTTACCTTCGGCGGCAGAGAGGCGCCGAGAATAGAAGGCGCATGGATGGAGTTTCTGGTCCTGGGGGGACCGCTGAGAGAGTACTGCCCCAACACCAGAGTCAGAAGCATCCACCTCAACAATGAACTGGAGGGACGGATCCAGCTGAGTGAGGATCGAAGCCGAGGTGAACAGCCGCTTGAGCTTGTCAAATGCCTGGGCCACCTCGGGCATCCATGAAAACGACCTGGTGGTAGAAGTAAGAGCAGTGAGAGGAGAAGCCACTTTACTATAGTCCCTGATAAAATGTCTATAGAAATTGGCAAAACCAAGGAAACGCTGGAGCTGTTTCCTGGTCTCGGGAACCGGCCAGTCTTGCACCGCACCGGAGTCCATCTTGATTTGGCCAGGCGAAATAACAAACCCCAGAAAGGAAACAGTCGAGGCATGAAACTCACACTTTTCTGCTTTGACAAACAGGCGGTTCTTTAGAAGTCTCTCCAGCACCTGCCGCACATGGCCAACATGTTCCTCTAGATTCTGTAAGAATATGAGAATGTCATCCAAATAAACATACATGAAGCGATTGAGCATATCACGGAGGACGTCATTAATTAAGTGCTGGAAGACAGCTGGGGCATTCGTGAGGCCGAAAGTCATAACTAAGTACTCAAAATGGCCTAGAGGTGTATTAAAGGCCGTTTTCCACTCGTCCCCGCTACGAATCCGGACAAGATGATATGCGTTACGAAGATCTAGTTTTGTAAATACTTTAGCCCCCCAAAGGGGAGTGAAAGCCGAATCCATCAAAGGTAAAGCATAGGAGTTCTTAACAGTAATGCTATTAAGACCACGAAAATCAATGCAAGGTCTCGGGGAACCATCTTTCTTTTCCACGAAGAAAAAACCTGCTCCAAGGGGGGAAGATGAGGGCCTAATAATTCCTGCCACCAATGACTGTCTAATATACGTTTCCATAGCCGCCTGTCCGGGCTTGGAAATGCTATACAGTCTGCCAGATGGTAAGGTGGCACCCTGAAAAAGCTCAATGGCGCAATCATACGGGCAATGGGGCGGCAGAGACATGGCTTTCGATTTACTAAACAGAGCGGCCAAATCATGATATTGAGCAGGAACTCTGTCTAAATTGATGGTTTTGACGGGGCTGGCTACAGCCGGACTGGACAGGGTGAATGCGGAAAGTAAACAACTTTGATGACAAGAAGAACTCCAAGAAGAGATTTCTCCAAGCTGCCAATTTATCTGTGGATTGTGCTTTACTAACTAGGAATGACCCAGAACTAACGGGGGATTAGCATTATCCATAACACAGAAGGTAAGTTTTTCTCTATGGTTCCTGGCTGTAACCAAATCTACAGGAACCGTTTTTTTCAGAGATTTGAGCTAAACGTAGGCCATTTAGGGAATGAGCTGTTAAGGTTTGATCTAGTGAAGTAGTAGGAATGCCCAGCTGTCTTACCAGGTTGGCGTCCAGGAGACATTGCTCAGCCCCGGAGTCCACCAGCGCAGAAACAGGTAAGGAGACGGAGCCCCAGCAGAGTGTAGCATCCAACAGGAACCGATGAAGTGGCGAGGTGGAAGTTTGGCTCACCTGTAATTCCCCGTTCACGAGCGAGCCTTCTCTTTTGCTGGCAACTAAGGACAGGTGGCAACAAAATGACCAGTGCCTCCACAATAAAGACACAGTCGCGCAGCCCTCCGGTGGTTCTTCTCTTGCTGAGAGAATTTAGTGCGGCCTATCTGCATCGGTTCTGACTCGGGAGTCTGGGAATCGGACAGTGGTGGAGAAGCTGCAGGAGTCGCCGAAGGTGAACCACGCCAGGGCCCTGTCTTCTTTTCTAGACGCCTCTCTTGGATATGGTTTTCAGGGAGATGGCCAACGAAATCCATTGATCCAGGGACGAGGGTTGATCCTTCATTACCATTTGTCCTTCAATTGTTCATTAAGTCCTCGGTAGAAAGTGCTCCTAAGTGCTGATTCAGTCCAGTCAGTGTCTGCAGCAAGAGTGCGGAATTCACGGGCATAGGCGGCGACACTACGGGAACCTTGTTGTATTTCCAACAGCCTGGAGACAGAATCCTTGCCGCTGGTCGGGTAGTTGAAGTTTTTGGCCATTTCTTTTACGAAAGCAGAATAAGAGTGACACAAAGCTCCCTGCTTCTTCCAGATGGCCGTTCCCCAGTCACGAGCGTCTCCGGCTAACAACCCGATCAGATAGGCAATGCGAGAACGTTCAGTAGGACAAGAACAAGGTTTAAGTTCAAAAACTAAGGAAACTTGGGTCAAAAACGCCTGATACGAACGAAAATCTCCACTATACCGTTAAGGCAAACGGTTAACTAAAAGCGAAGCCAAAAGGGCTTGAACGACTGCGCACACAAGGCAATGAACGAAACGACTTACTTGCTAACTTAAACGCTACTAAGACAAATTCAATAAACTCAGAGACGCTCGGACTGGGCTTCGACTGATGATTCTCCAAGAATGGAATACTGAGGAGGAGTTGTGGGCTGACAACGTTGGACAGACCGGTGAAAATGGTAGGTGATTTCCCAGGTGGATTCGAGGGGATCTGAAGGTGAGTTGGAGGTGTCTCAGTCAGCGTAGAGAATGAGTGGCGTCTGCTCTTGTAGCTTGAGGAAGTCATGCTGATTGGCTGGGACCACATGTGTCATTAATTCCGCAGCTGATTACAACCAGCTCCAGCTGTGAGCTGCAACCACACCGAGAGGACACCTAGAAAAAGGAAAAAAGGGGAGGGAAGGCGGCACTAGGCAGAGCCACCAGCGGCTGGCCTGACATGTTGACTGGCAGGTAACTTTAGGGATGGGGCAACTAGGGATACGAATAAATGTAGTACTCCAGAGTATTTTAAAAGATGTGTTCCCTATGGTGTCTCACAGCTGTCACCCTCCAGTAATTCAGTTAACTTTATTGAGACTGTGTCTGTCCCCCGACCACCAAAATTCAATAAATTAAACAAATCAAAAATATACAAAAGAAATAGTAACCACAAAAATTTAATAAAAATTAATACCTCTATTTCAACAGAGCAAAGAGACAGGAAAATTAAATGTGGTCCGTTAAATATTAGATCTCTCTCGTCTAAATCTCTGCTAGTAAATGAATTGATAACTGATCACCAGATTGATTTGTTCTGTTTGACTGAAACCTGGTTGCAGCAGGAAGAATTTGTTAGCCTAAACGAATCAACTCCCCCTAGTCATATTAACTGTCATATTCCTCGAATCACAGGCCGAGGAGGAGGAGTAGCAGCAATCTACCATTCTAGTTTAAAATTGAACCAGAGGCCTAAACCTGATTACAGCTCATTTGAAAATCTCACTCTTAGTCTCTCTCATCCAAATTTGAAAGCTCAGAAACCAGTTTTATTTGTTGTTATATAAAGTCCTCCTGCTCCTTACTCTGAGTTTTTATCTCAATTCTCAGACTTTTTATCTGAATTAGTGCTCAGTTCAGACAAAGTTATAATTGTGGGTGACTTTAACATTCATGTTGACATAGACAGCGACAGCCTTACAAGAGCTTTTAATTCATTATTAGACTCAATTGGGTTTTCTCAACATGTAAATAAACCAACTCATAGTTTTAATCACACTCTTGACCTTGTCCTGACTTATGGCATAGAAATTGAAGAGTTAACAGTATTTCCCCAGAACCCTCTTCTTTCTGACCATTTTATGATAACGTTTCAATTTAAAGTAAAGGATTGTTTAGCAGCTGAGAACAAATATCATTACAGTAGGTGTTTGTCTGACAATTCAGTATCTAAATTTAAGGAAATAATACCCTCACTGTTTACTTCAGCAACATTTACTGATAAATCAGAAGGCAAATATTATTATTTTACCCCCACAGAAGTGGATTATTATGTTAATAATGCTTCAGCCTCACTGCGTACAACTCTTGATAGTGTTGCACCTGTAAAAAAGAAAGTTATATCTCAGAGAAGACTTGCTCCTTGGTATAATTCCCAGCTGCGGACTTTAAAGCAGGCATCCCGAAAGCTGGAAAGAAAGTGGTATTCCACTAATTCAGAGGTAGTGTATGTGGCTTGGAAAAATAGTCTAGTAATCTATAAAAAAGCTCTTCGTAATGCCAGGACAACTTATTATTCATCTTTAATAGATGAGAACAAGAACAACCCTAGGTTTCTCTTTAGCACTGTAGCCAGGCTGACAAAGAGTCAGAGCTCTGTTGAACCTTGTATTCCTTTAGCTTTAACCAGTAACGACTTCATGAGCTTCTTTACACATAAAATAGTTCTGATTAGAGATAAAATTAATCTGGCCCTTCCTACAAATGCCACAGATGCTTTTGAATTGGCTGTTCGACCTGATGAATCTTTGGAATTCTTCACTCCTATATGTCTCTCTGAACTAATTTCAACAGTTTCTACATCCAAACCATCATCATGTCTTTTAGATCCTATCCCAACTAGACTCTTCAAGGAGATTTTACCTTTAATTAATTCTTCAATGTTAGATCTGATTAATCTCTCTCTAGTAACAGGCTATGTACCACAGGCTTTTAAGGTTGCTGTCATCAAACCTTTGCTTAAAAAGCCCACTTTAGATCCAGATGTGTTAGCTAACTATAGACCAATATCCAACCTACCATTTCTCTCTAAAATTCTGGAAAGAACAGTTGCAAATCAATTATGTGAACACTTACAAAGGAATAATTTGTTTGAAATGTTTCAGTCAGGCTTCAGCGTGCATCATAGCACAGAAACAGCTCTAGTGAAAGTTACTAATGACCTTCTCATAGCATCAGATAATGGACTAGTCTCTATACTTGTTTTGTTAGATCTTAGTGCAGCGTTTGACACAATCGACCACAAAATTTTATTACAGCGTCTAGAACATTCAATTGGCATTAAAGGGACAGCACTGGATTGGTTTAAATCCTACTTATCAGATAAGTTCCAGTTTGTCCATGTCAACAATAACTCTTCTGAGCATACTAAAGTTAATCAAGGAGTTCCTCAGGGTTCTGTCTTAGGACCGATACTTTTCACATTATACATGCTTCCTTTAGGCATTATTATTAGGAAGCACTGTATTAACTTCCATTGTTATGCAGATGACACACAATTGTATTTATCTATGAAGCCAGATGAAACTGATCAGTTAGCTAGACTGCAAGATTGTCTTAAGGACATTAAAACCTGGATGACTTTTAACTTCCTACTGCTAAATTCAGACAAAACTGAAGTCATTGTATTTGGCCCCAAACATCTTAGAAACTCGCTTTCAGAGCAAATAGTTACTCTGGATGGCATCACATTGGCCTCCAGTACTACTGTGAGGAATCTTGAAGTTATTTTTGACCAGGACATGTCCTTTAACTCACACATAAAGCAAGTCTGTAGGACTTCCTTTTTTCACCTGTGTAATATTGTAAAAATCAGGAACATTCTGCCTCAGAGTGATGCAGAAAAATTAGTTCATGCTTTTGTTACTTCCAGGCTTGACTATTGCAATTCCTTATTATCGGGTTGTCCAAATAGCTCTCTCAAACATCTACAGTTGATCCAAAACGCTGCTGCGAGAGTACTGACAGGAGTTAGCAAAAGAGATCATATTTCCCCTATACTTGCTTCTCTTCACTGGCTTCCTGTTAAATCCAGAATAGAATTTAAAATCCTTCTTCTGACATATAAAGCTCTTAATAACCAATCTCCATCATATCTTAAAGATCTGATAGTACCTTATTATCCTAGTAGAACTCTTCGCTCTCAAACTGCAGGCTTACTTGTTGTTCCTTGAATTTCTAAAAGTAGAATGGGAGGCAGAGCCTTCAGTTATCAGGCGCCTCTCCTGTGGAACCTGCTCCCAGTTTGGGTTCGGGAGGCAGACACCCTCTCTATTTTTAAGACCAGGCTTAAAACGTTCCTTTTTGACAAATCTTATAGTTGGGGCTGACTGGGTGACCCACAGGCTTTCAGCTTGTGTCTTCATTGTACAGCTGACTCCCTCTTGGACGTCCCTTCGTTCTGCCTCTTGTCATGCTGCTATAGGCCTAGGCTGCTGGGGGACTTTTCTTGACGCACTGAGCCCTTCTCTATCTACCTTTACATTTAATATGTATACCGTTATTGCAGTACATTCACTCTGTTTCCCCCTGTGCTATTTCTCCGAGTGTCCCTGGTCCCAGAGCTGGATGCTTCAGATCTGCGGTCGATGTTCCACCAACTGGTCCAGTCTCCATCATGTCCACTGTGGGATGCTGCTGCTGACCTTCCTCCAGCCCTCTGCTTCCAACTCCCTTTTTCCACCAGTCAACTCTGCATTGCCTTCACTATACTTGTTATGCCAACTTACATACTGTTTGAATTTTACTGCTAGCTATATATGGAGTATGTTTAATGTCAGAGCCATACATCATAAGAGTAAATTATGAGTCAGTTTTCAATGTTAGCTTATACTTTGTCTGTGTCACATATCCTGTCATGCATGTATCCAAATGTGTGTTGTGTTTTCCTTGCTTTCCCACCCCTCCCTCATCTCCCATCCCTCCCCCTTGCCCTCCTCTGTCCTTCTCAACCCGCCCGGCCAGCAGGCAGATGGGTCCCCCCTATATAGAGCCGGGTTCTGCTCGAGGTTTCTTCCCTGTTAAAAGGGTGTTTTTCCTTGCCACTGTCGCCTTTGGGCTTGCTCTGGGGGTCAGGCATATGGGTTCTGTAAAGCGTCTTGAGACGATTAGACTGTAATTGACGCTATATAAATAAAATTGAATTGAATTGAATTATTTTAAAAGATGTGTTCCCTGTGGTGTTACTCACCAAAATGAACTGTGTTTGTCTTTGAGATTAAACAAAGGTAGATAAAAGCACATTTTATTCCCCCTAAAGCACTTGCATAACTCATTTTCTGAACTCTGATTCATGTACAGTTGGTGTCTCTGTTTACTGGGAAGTTTCTGTTTTGGCTGAACGCTGATGTATCCCTTGGCACATTACCACCATTTATTGATCAGTGAAAGCATGGAATTGTTCAAGATGTCTCAGACCTGCAGTCACCAAATTTCACCACAAAATGCATGTAGGTTAGATTTCCATCCAACTAGACATTAACTTGCTCTGACATCATCTGATGGCACAGGCAATGATAACAATGTGAGTTGCTCTCTCGCAGCTGCACAGCCTCAGGGCTCAAACCTAACAGTCGATTGGTTTAGATGTGTTTGGTCGATGGTAACATTTATCAGTCAGAGGATGAAGACATTCCGATCATACAACATAAACTACATGCAATATGTAATATAATCCGTTGTATTTTGTTCTTCAAGTATGAAGTAACACCAAAAATTTGTGTTAAGAGATGGAATGATCTGTACTATGAGAAGGAAACGTCTGCTCAGCTGATTTATATTTTAACTGCTCTCATGCTGATTCAGAAGAATTTATGTAGGATGAAGATGAACCATGAACAGACATATAATGGATTTCCTGTAGAGCATCTAAATATTCTACTCTTTCAAAATTTTAAACTGTGCCAACATGAAGGGCACAGATGCATCACCTCGAAAAACAGCTACAGGTGAGGGCCAGAGGCCACTAGCTCAGCCACTCAGATTGCTTGACTGCCTGTTTCCTCCTCCTGTCTGGCATGTTGCTTGGCCTTTGGGGTCCACTTCTTGGTCCTCCTCGTAGGAGCTGACTAATAATCATTCTTTTGCCTGATTTTATTAAATAATAAAATTCTCTCCTTTGGCTCTGATGGCCTTTGAAAGTTTGTATCCCGACTCTGTGGTCAGCTGATGTCATGGGATGAGAGGTAGATGAAGGAAAGAGGACAGAAGAATGAGGACAATGAGATGCATAACTCAGAAAAGAGCTGTTCTTCTCAAAGTTAAAAATTCAGATGTGGACTAAGTTCCAAGAAATGAAAATACTGTTTGAGCACTAATATTACTGCATTAAAAATGCTGGACGTTATCGTATGTAGGTCTATACACAAGCTGTTGAATTTATTTGTAACACTGCTGGACAAAGGGCAAACATGGCGAGGGATTTCATTAACACTCTAAGCCTCAAAGCACCTTAAAAAAAATGAAAAAGTATCATTCCATTGAGAAACATACACTGAAATTTCTATAGTATGAAGGGGCACTATTTGGCAACATTTTTGGGGACTTGTAAAAATGTATGTGAGGATTTCAGAATACATTTAGTAGCATAATGCCTTTACTATTCTGCAGAAGAGACATTGTTGAGTTCTCTGTACTTCTCCTCAAGGTTGTACTGTCTCCATAAAAATGCAGGACATTATTTCCGGTGAAAAATGTGAAAAGCTCACACAGAGGTAAACTGTGATAGGAGCAAAAAACACCCAGAATTGTTAAATCTTTGCATCTGTTAAACTGAGAAGTGCTCACTGAAAATACTTTTGAATAAATATAAATATTGCATTTGTGTCCCTTTCCCAAGTGAGTTTTTGTACTCTCTGTTTCACTGTGGTGTGTTAAGTTGTAATGATGGCCGTGACTGGTAGAAGACAGCAGAAAAACAGATAAGTCGGTGTCAGCCATAGCACTGGTTAGAATGAAAGATTTGTTCTTTTCATATGTCAATACCTGACATTCCACTGGATGTATAATATGCATATATATTATGTCAGCTCATAACATAGGTAATTAGTCTCTTTGATGAGTTTTAAATTTATCAGCCTGGAAAAAAAACATATTTGTCATCCTCTTTTTCCTCTCACTCTTCCAATTTTTTCAGACATTAACCTTCTTTCAATACATAATGTTTTTTACCATCAGAAATTAATTGAAGATTTGATTTGAAATCCCATTTCTTGTCTGGACTGAGGCGAAAGAGATCCTTCACGCCATCTCACACAGAAGAGGAACAGATGAAACGCTTCGACACGGAAATGACCGCCAGGCTCAGCTGCAATCAATTTACCACGAGGGGTACATCTGTAGCTTTGCTCTATTTCTTCTCTCCAGCTATGTGCAATCCACATTATGTGCATTATAGCTCATGTCAGTTCTTTCAAAAAAAAAATGAAAATGTCCTTTTTGGTCATTTCAACCTACTAAAGTTGTGAAGACCCATTTGACACTCTGGAAATGTATTGATGCTGTAACCTCACCGGTCAGGCTTTATTCAAAATATGGCTGACCAGGGGAAAAGAACACTTAATTTAAGATCTCTTTGTCCATTTCTCTATGACATAACTGAGCTCACTTTACCATAAATATGAGTTCATTTTCTCATACTTCTTAAATTCAGCTTGTGACAAATTTCCTTCTTCTTTCCTTCATGTTTCGCTTCAACTTGTGCTGCTTTTAGTGGTACACAAATGGCTACCATTGTAATCAAGCATATTGCTTGACTCAACTAAAAGACATCTTGTGAAGCGCTAAGACCAACAAAATCTTATCTACTTTGTCAAGCGTGATGCAAATCTTCAGATTTTCCCAAAGTGACAGTTTTGCCACCAGCTAGACTTAGGTGGTTTGAAATTACCCTCAACCTCTGAAGGCATTCATGACAAAGGAGAAGATCTGGAAAGTGATAGAGAGTAATATTCAGGTCTGTGACAAGGCAGAGTTTGGAAAATCTGACTGTATGGGGGTCATCTGTGAGTAAGCCCACACACACGAGTCATATGACCGATTCCCAAACAGTCAAGGAAAAAAGACACAATTTGACTCCAGGCATGTATTGTCTACATTTGAACTAAAAACAACACATGTTCCAACTCAACAATTAGGAATGCATTGCATCTTGGAATCTGCCTCATTTACTGTGTGTATGGGTCCTTAACAACCCCTGAACCCCAGAACTTAACATTTATGATACCAATAAACACAAATGTACTGACTTAAACCAAAGTTGCATTGCCATAGATTACTGAGTCTACTTTGTTTGCAGTTGTCTTGTTTGCTGTGCTGGCTTTCTGTCCGTCTCTATTCTCATTTCAGTCAAGAGCATAACACAAAGCTGAATGCCAGAAACACTGAAAACCCTGTTTAAATTATAGTCAGGTTTTAAATTTTGTTTGCGTAACATGTCCATATGGTATTTTTAGGAGATGAGCGCAGACAGTGGCACAAACCAACTTGCATATTCAAAAATCAGCATATCCCGAAGGAAGCAAAGGCGTAATGTTACACTGAATGAATTTTAAGGTACAAAGGGATTATGTACATGGGGGAAAAAAATAGATATATAATTTTCATGAACAGAGAGTTTTTAGAACTTGATCTGAAAATCTGAATGTTTTTTAACTTGTGTATTGGTAGTAATATCTGTCTGTTTCACTAAAATTATTTTTATTAGTTGGTAATTCAGTGCGCATTAATAGGCTTGAAAAAAACATATTACTCAATTTGAATTATTTTTGGGATTGAAATATCTGTCTTCTACCATGTTTCAGAAGTTAGAAAAAAAACGTTCCTAAGGAATAATTTCTGTAGTCCTTGACAGCAAAACCTGACATGATCATCAGATTAGATATCATCACTATAATGGGCTGCTGATTGTAAACCAGCACATTGAGCTGATTTGAAGATGAGTGCATTGTCTGAACAGCGAGTTCCCTCTGATGGAGGATTGCTCTACTACCAGTGCCAGTTATTTATTCCTCCTTTCATGCACAGCAGGAGGTCACACATTGTGACCCAGCTCACAGGGACAGAAATCAATTTCTGTATACAAGAACAATGCAGAATAATGGGCAGAGTCTCCACCTGTACACGCTACTAACAAGTGTCCGTCTACAAAAGCCTCGATCACAAGCCTCACTCTTCACTTTCTTAATTTTTTATTAATTTGATCTGTAACAGCTGTTAGTGTTTTTTTATTTACACTAACAGCTGCTATAATTACCTACCAATGGAAATAAAGTGCTTGTGTTCAACTACAACTATTGTTTTTCTCTCTTCTCATTCTCCACCATTTCAGACAAATTTACATATGGATTTGCAATACTGTGTATCAGAAACAGTGTTATTACCTACAGCAGGTACGCACCACTTACTGAATGGCCAATGCTCCTCTTGTTAGGCTTCTTGACAAGCAGTCAAAGATAAGGGGGGTGTGGGAGAAGAAAGGAAGGGCAGAACATACTGTCTGATTGAGTGGTGGAGCTACTCATGTTCACGATTATCAGCTTTCACTGCTGAACTGTACTCATGGCATCATACAACCCTGTTACGCATCTCATTCTCTTCTTCATAAAAGCTTTTTTTAGTTTTGAAAACCTGCATGTACCTGCATTTGGATCTTTTCCAAACACCTCACACAACAGTACAATACTTCATTGAAGACAATCACTGTTCATTGACAGGGTTTAAAGCTACCATATGTTTTGTGGTTTTATAAACTCAGAAGTTTAAACCAAAGGGAGTTAAGATATAAAGGCATTTACTTCTCTCATCCCCAAAGCCCTAGTTGGATTAATCTCTCTTTAATCATTAGGAGCTCTCTGCTTGACCATCTCTGATTTACTTGAAACTTTATCATAAGCTAAGGATATTTAAAAATGTGTCTGTGAATTTTTGATTTATCAGACGCTTCTGTAGATAAAGGTTGTTTTTTTTTAAAAAAAATCCTGTTGGCCTACTTTCAGCAATTTTTCAAATATATGTTTTTTAGAGATTAATATTTGAGGCTATATTCAAACATCAAAAAGCTCTCTTACTTTCACACCACTGGTTCAGAATATTAAAATTTAAAACCCCAAATCAACTAGTGACATTTTCTGAATCATCTGTACCTGCCCAGTACAACAGTACAAACACTGCAGAATATTTTTTTGTGTGTGAAATACTTGGTCACAAAATATTATACTTAAATGTTATGTTTCATTAGTTGAAAGTCACTTTTGACATCACATATTTAGCTCAGTGTATTGCCCTACTACTTACTGGAAGAGATTATTTAAGGTAGACTAAGCAGTTATGATGAATAAACATGTACTCAGACTTCAACTTTATGCACATTTGTCAGAGATTTTTTTGTAAATATTTATATTTTATGCTATAAAAATTTCAGTCCACAGGTCAGTGGACATGCAATTAAAGCTCTGTGGAAGTTATAAAACTAGCAGACATTCAAAGATGATTAAAAACTTTAGCACCAATTTGGAACCAATAAAAAAGAACTAGGTGGGTTGCTGTATTTTCATGTCACTTGTTATGCTTCAGTCCAACCTAACCCCTGCCAGTGCTTACATCTATGTCAAATCATCCCTCAGAGAGAAAACTGGATGTGATAGAAAATCCAGGTCTCGGTGCCAGATGTTTTCAGCTGAAAATTTGAGAGAGACTTGCATTAATTTGCTAAAAGGCGACACAATATGGGACCTTCAAAGGATGATCATTTGATACAACTTCTGTTTTCCTAATGAGACAGCCTTGCCTGTCAGAAAAAGAGAAGCTCAAAGGTTTTTGTTGCATCAAGCTACTCAGATTGTTACCAAAAATATGAAGGTACTACTTTAACCTTCAAAATACAATGTTTTTGAGCAGATGTGCAGAATGGGAAAAATATTAGACATCCTTTCAGAATCTTTCAGAATCTTAGCAAAGCAGCAATTCAGGCGATATTTCTGGTTGAATTTGTTCCAAACAGAATTCTCAAGGACTTTCTCTTCTCACCATTTGATTCCCCTTACAGTGTGGATTCATATAAAGGATGGAGATACTGGGAAGTACTGGCGAGGAAGGGATGGCGTTGGAGGGATCAGACATCTCAGAAGCCCTTGTAAACACCAGCCTTTATCGCGTCTTGAATGTCACCAACATTACCTTTTATCCCTACTATCAGCACTCACTGTATGTGGCTGCTAGCTACATCCTTGCTTACTCCTTCATCTTCCTGCTCTGCATGATGGGGAACATCCTGGTGTGTGTAATTGTACTGGGAAACCGTCGTATGCGCACAGTCACCAACCTCTTCATCTTCAACCTGGCTATCAGTGATCTCTTGGTGGGAATCTTCTGTATTCCTACAACACTGGTGGACAACCTCATCACAGGTAAAAGACCCTGTCAGAAGTTCTGTCCTGACTGATATGCATGTAGAAGTATCACACATCTACAACGAACTGTGATACTTCTACATGCATATCAGTCAGGCCTTGTTTAGACAGACTATTTGTGGTTTAGCTCAGTATACACTTGTGATGTATATTAAAAAAAGAAAAAACAAAACATCAAAATTCTATCAAGTATCATTACTGCTTAATACCTATCATCCGAATTTCATATAAAACTAATCCATGCCCCCCCTTTTCCTTTACTATGTCACTTATTTATTCCACCTTTAACTCTAACCTGAACAGGCTTTATGTTAATGGCTAAGATGTTCATTATGTCCTTGGAAGAAGCAGTACAGTTGGACTTTCAATAATTTTCAGTAAGTGTGTGATGCGTCCTGTTGTAAACTTCTTTTGACCTTTGTAACTTGTGCAAACTTAAATGATCATTCAGTGGATGGTGTCAAGTACAGTTCAGCTGTGTTCTTCAAAAGTAGGTGTGTTTTTTTTGTCTTATTGCTGAATAGGAGGTCACTGCTATCCATTCACCATATGGTTATTTTTACATAGAACAGCCTTAGTAATCTTTGAAGTGGAAATGCCCTTGTTAATACTTTGACACTAAAAAACGATCATTACTAGAGTGTTCTAGCAGTCTGGGTGTGGTATTACAATAGCAACAGTAGATCTGAGCTATAGTCAACGAGTACGGAGGTGAAGTATTTTCAATACAGTAGCTACTCTGTAGGAATAGAGCTGGTGACAATGCCAACTAATCCCACTGAAAGACTCAAACGATAGATAGATAGATAGATAGATAGATAGATAGATACTTTATTAATCCTGACAGAAATTCAAGTGTTCAGCAGCATACATACAACAACAAAAATAACACAAAGACAAAACAGGCAGGTTAGTAACATTAAAGGTTAGTATATTTTAACAATAAACCTGAAGCACAAAACTATAAAATAGCACTTCTAATTTAAAATCGACAGAAATACTGACTGTCCTTTCCTGTAAACGCTGTCAGTGTTATCTAACAAATCCAGTTTGTCGTCCAGCTGCAGCCCCAGGTACTTCTAAGTCCTGACCACCTCCACGTTGGTCCCCCTGATGGAAACGGGCTGGAGATGGGGTCTATTCCTCCTGAAATCCGCCACTATCTTTTTAGTCTTGGAGGTGTTCAGCTGCAGGTGGTTTGAGCTGCACCATCCTATGAACTCCTCCACCAAGCCCCTGTACTCACAGTAGCATCCGAGTACTTCTGCATGTGGCAGAGCTCAAACTCATACTGGAAGTCAGATGTGTAGAGCATGAACAGAACAGGGGAGGCACAGTGTTCTGTGACGCCTCCGTGCTGCTGACCAGAGTGTTCGATGTGCAGCTGCCCAGTCTGACGAACTGTGGTCTTTCAGTAAGATGAAAATCCCCGAAACCAGGTGTGGGTCCACTCCCATGCTGCTCAGCTTGTCTCTCAGAAGGATGGGCTGGATAGTGTTAAATGTGTTAAAGAACTGGCCTCAGTTAGCATTGTCTTTGTAGTTAAAACTTAATGTAGCCTTATCCTCTGTGCCAGTGATGTGTAAATCCACCAACGTATCAATGAGCCCCACTGTTGCTTTGTGTGGAGTCTTCGTTATGCTTAACATAGGGACTGTAGTTCAGAGTTTTCCCAAGAAGTATAGACCTTTTTCCGAAACGTCATCATCGAACGTCACCGCCGGTCACCGGCCCTAGCAACGCGATTCCGCCATTTTAAGAGGGGTATGCTTTGCCTTGACGACCATTACTTTCCCACGTTTCCCTCCCGATTTGAACGACCAAAAGCCGATATGCCCAAAACCTGCGCTGTTTTTGGCTGTAGTTCTCAGTCATGGAGCAACAAGAACATTTCTTTTTACAGGATTCCGACTGAAAAGGGCCAGAAAAGGAGTTTATGGCTCACAGCATTGAGGCGGATAAACAATGATGGAACCACATGGAGCCCACAGTCAAAATGGTCCTATGTTTGCAGTCAGCATTTCGTCAATGGTATGTTGTGTTTCATGAAATTATTACCCCTTAACTGATTTTCTGAAATTATTAATTAATAAGCTTAACCAGTTGCGCTTCAGTGTCCCGCCCGCGGTACACTTTGAAATCTGCATAAGGAATTTGCTAAATGTCTGACACTGCAAACGCAATTATACAAACACTATACGCCGATGGAAAGCTTAGATTCTCATGAATCCGCCGATATAAACCACTTTCAGATGTGATTACCACAGCGGGTAATATAAACACATTTGTCCGACAAACAACGAATATCCATCCATCCGTTCTCTATACCCGGCTTCAACATACACGGCGCGACTCACGTTTCCGGATTCATTATTACACACAGATGAAAATATTCCACAAAAAACGGCCATAATCCAACCTTGGACATCCAGATGAAACAAGCCAGTAACATATTTTGTCCAAAACATGTCTTGAAGTCGGTATAAAGTCCACGAATAGGTCGTTTTCAAGGAAATGCACCTCGCGATGCACGTCCAATATTCCCTGTATTTCTCGTCATATTTTTATTTACAAATAGAATATTAGCGATTTTTTGTACTGAAAATGGCTGGAATGACTGCAGCTTATGATGTCTATAAATATCTGAAATGTTGAGGGCTAGCTACTTAGCTTAGGCTAGTGCTAGCTGTGCTTCCCACAAAAAGTCAGGGGTCTTTCTACTGACACTGCTATTTTTAAACCTTCTCTCCTCCCTTTCGTTCTGCTAACTACTATGCTGTAATCAGCAGCATTGTCCTCATTATTATTAGCACCTCATACCCTTGGACCTAGGGTGGGTAGAGCTCATTTACAGATATCTGACTCTTAGTTTTGATAATGCACATCTAACTAATATACATACACTACTTCCACTTGAAATTAAAAGGTGTAATGGCTCACCCCGTTAGCTTAACATTAGCTTAGCATAGCGGAGCTGGTGTAGCCGTATCTTACAAAGCATTTATCATTCTGACATTGACCTGTATGCACAAAAACGTATAAATATAAGCATACCTCAAAGAAAACGTATGAGTCCAGGCTTTTATAAGTCTTCATCTTCTCCATTGTGTGGATGCCTGGGCTGTTGATAAGGTACTCGTAAATGGAGTGCCATTGAAGATCTGGACACGTAGTAGGGTCGTTTTCCCATGAAACCAGAGGAATTTGGTACGGACATGACTGCAAACCAACCAGTTCTATTTTTTCTTTATACCGTAGCTTGGCTTTTGGCTCAAGATTTCCGAAATAATCACCAGACGTTTTTCTCCGGGTCAAAACTGCGTGGTTTCGGCGGTCAAATCACGGTTGCTAATGACTTTATTGCCCCCTCTTAAAATGGCGTCGTGCGTTGCTAAGGAAGGTATGGTCACGTGTCCCAGACTCCGAAGTCACTGCGAAAAGGTCTATTAGTAGCCTGCACTAGAACTAAAGTAGCCTGCACCACTCTTGCGTAACGGAGGCGCGCACAATCTAGGGGAGTTTGGGGGCATGCCCCCCCAAGAAAATTTTGATTTTTTTTAGTGCTATTTGGTGGCCTCTGGTGCATTTTATTTGTGTAATTTAACATTTTTGTAGCACTTGGTTTTGTCATGTGATTTGTGTATTTAAGTACATTTCATCAAAATGTGAGTTTTAAGTACACAATTTTCATGCAAACTGCACTTTCACCAGTAGTATGTGTGTCTGGTCTCTTAGTAAACCTCTGTAGTATGCTGTCTGGCTTGTAACATAACTGCATGTTTAGCATAGATGTTGTGCATCTTTCTGTATGTTTGGTTTTGGGAAAATATTAATTAACCTAATTTAATGACTATGTGTGAGACCTTAACTACGGGATCATAGACTTATGGGAACCTAGGCACTCCAGGCAGCTCTGGGAATGAAACAAACTAACATCAATATATGGTAAGTAAATCATGTTTTGTTTATTCACTCAGACTGCTGGTGGCTGAGTGACTGCTCGCTATGAAAACAAAAAGTCATTGATTATTATACAGCAGATCAGAACATAAATTAAAAAGTCAAAATGCCCAGAATATTTTTCTAAGTCCAGATGTGAAAAAAAAATTGGCCAGGACTTGCACTGTATTTTATCATTTCACTCATCTTACAAAATATTTACAATCATTTAGAGCATTAATGAAAAAGGCTAAATTGGATCTATATGGGTAGCACCCAGAATATTTTCGGCAGCAACCCGCGGAGAGATGAGCGGTAATCCGCGATTCCGCGGGCCACGGTCGCTCTCGGAAAACACTGTGTAGTTAATGTTTAGATGGTGAAACACACACTATCCATAATAGTGCATCAGATTCAAATATAGATATAGACCTCAATTTACTTTTGTTTGAGTCAAATTTGCAGTACCCTGTCATTTTAGGAAATTGAAACCATATTATATTTGTGACTATTTTTTAAGATTTGCATCTTTCCATCCATGAGGTTATATCTGCCTGTCACCAGAACGGAAGTTGTTATGTAGATGTAGTCTCAAGGCCAGACTCTGAAATAGATGCATTAGCTGCTATGCTTGTCCTCTTTGTCACTGCTCCACAAAAGGTCGTTGGTTTGTGAACAGCTTGGAGACAGGAGCCAGTGACAAAAAGCTTCAGTATCTGTGCTTCTGTAATGGCTATCTATAATAGCTGTACCCAGCAGTCAGGGACTGAACAAGAAGTCATAGACAGGAGTCAGAAGCTGCAGGTCCTGCAGAGCTACTTGGAAAAAGGCGATGTCCTTCAAAACAGGAATCAAAAAGCAATCATCTTCAGTTTATTGAACCTAATAATTTATGTGAATCTACAATGTTAGCATCAGTAATTTTTTCCTAGCCTCACCACAGGTTTGTTCCCCAAACTAATATCCACTCACATTTATTGTATTGGTGAATGTGTTAGCCTAGAGACAAAGCTTGATTACACGTCTCATTTTTGCTTCATTTATTTGTATATTCTCTGTATCTTTTGGTAATTTGGATGAAAACCTGTTAAATGAATTTGAAGAAAAAGGTAAAGGTAAAACACTAAAGTATGAAAGAATAATAAGAAAATTGTAAATTATATATGCCTATACCCAAATTCCTGCAGTGTCAGATCATTTGTTACCATTTTTGTTATTTGCATTTTTTGTTGGTTCAGTAAACAATTCAACAGAAATATATTTATTTTAATTTTTGTTTATTTTGTATATATATATTTGATCCGAATAATCAGAGAATGAGTACAATATAATGTGTTTTTATTGTTAGGCTGTTTGGTTCCTTGTTGTTCGTAATTGACTAGATCAGTTCATTATTTCAGTAATTTCATTACTGCAAGTAATGAAATATGTAATAATCAATGTCACATTACCTGCAATATTTGTCGAGGGGAAACAATATCTCCTAAAAATACAAATGTTCTGGATTCAGCCTGAGTTCAACCCAAAGATTTCGGTGTAAATCTCTGCGGCTCCTTATTTATTTGCTTTTAGAAAAGCAATTAGGTTAGTACAGCTACATAAGCTCACAGTAACACATCAGAACACTGAACAGCGAAGTCACCTGCTGTGTTCTTGTATAAATTGTGCACAGTCCCTCTCTCAGCTGTGAAATGTATGGATCAAATTAAGCTGC
Organism: Acanthochromis polyacanthus; assembly: GCF_021347895.1. Lineage (NCBI taxonomy): Eukaryota > Metazoa > Chordata > Actinopteri > Pomacentridae > Acanthochromis > Acanthochromis polyacanthus. The sequence goes on along the minus strand of NC_067119.1, from coordinate 32,422,197 downwards.
TGACGTGCCCCGTCTCATCTAATGTGCCAGCTGTAAACACTCTGCATGCTGATGTCCTCTGTGAGCAGATCTATGTGCCAACCATGAGTCCGTACTGCTGACTCCACTGCTATTTCATTCATTTTGTAGATTTTGAAGTGAAAGAGGTGCTGAAGTGGGCACCTAATGACATTTTGGTCTTGTTTTATCATTTCTTATTGTCAGAAAAAAAATAATACTAAGAATTCACAGTGAGTCACTGCAGAGACGAGCTGGTTAAACTCCTCATTTTGTCACTAATGTTAGAGTGAAAAATTCTCCTATAAATGAAAACTCTAGGTTGACCAGTGGAATGAGTGTAAAACATTTGTCTGCATCCCCAACAGACTAACGTTTTGGCAAGAAAGAAATTTGGTCTTGATGTTTACAGAGAAATCTTCACATTATAGTTTTGTTTCTGTTTTTTACAGCTGTTTTTGTATGTTTTATGTTTGTGGAATGCATGATAATAGAACTGAAACTGTGTTCCAATTTGAAAACTGTGAACAACAATCTCCAAAATCATTTAATGTGCATTCAATGACTTTTAGAACAATTTTTGTTTGACCATGTCTGATTTGGCTGAAATTATCACAACATAAATGATTTATGAAAATATAAAATACTTTCAGAGATAACTTTTTGTCAGAAATTGGCCCACTTGCAGTAAGTTTTTTCCACATTGAAATTCGAGGCTATGTTTGAACAATTCTAATCATTCAAATAATGAAAAATATGAATTTTTAATAGCATTAATTGTTGCACAATTCAATTCATACCCATTTGTTGTAAGTTAAAGCAATATCAACTCTGTTAAATAGGTTTTTGGATTGTTTTCTTGAACATGTTATAGTTATTTTTAAAGCCTTGTTTATGTGCGTAGGTATATAGTTGGGCACCATACAGAAGAGCAAACACGATCCTCAGCTTCTCACTTTAAAAATTTAACGTGATAAACAAGTTTGAGGGATAGCCTGGAGAGTTTGCCATCTGCACTACAAAAATGTCCAAGGTAAAAGGGGAGAACACACCATTTAGCTCTTTCAACTAAGTCTTGTTGTGAGATCTTCGGACAACTGCACTTCAGAAAAAATATGTGACACTGTGGGGGAAGAAATGTGTTCAGGGGAGGTGGATGATCTGCAGTCCTTTGGAATGAATACAGTTCAGTTCATTTCAGTTCAGTTCATCTGAAATACATGTTAGTGAGGTGTGTGAGGAGAAAGAGCACACATTAAACTGAGGCAACAGCAGAAGTCTGAATCTTTGTAGAAAAGGAAACTTGCCTTAACCTTGCTCTTGGAACAAACAACACTCTGTTTGCTTTTATATGTCACTATTTCTAAAGCAATGATGTCCATGAATTGCCTTAGACTTTTCTCTTTTTGTAGCTCTTTCTCATCTATCTGTTCACCTTCACCATAAGTTCTTTGTTAAGCTTTTCTCCTTATTTTCAGCTCATAGGTGAGCCTGATTTTTCTTCTCCCTCCCATTGTTTCCTGTGCAGGTACAAAAAGGGGCTCTTTAGTACATTCTTCTTTCATCTTTCTGCTGCTTTGTCTAAATTGACAATGGTGCTACATGAAACAAGAGTGCATGAGGGATGTGTGTGTTCACAGGCAGAAGTGCAGACTGGCTAATCAGTAAAACTTGATGTCTCTTATTATTTTGCATGTTGATGATGTGATCGTGGGTATTGCTACTGAACAGATACTAGACTGCATTGTCAGTGAAGCAGCTGAATCAGTGAAATCTCCTCAACTGCCAATTAATAATTACTCTCTAAACCAGTAATAAATACAGATGAATTGATTAAACTTTAAACACAGTTTATTCGTCATTCTCCATGGCCTCGCTGCAAACAATTCCAGCTGAACAGCGTGTGGCAATACTGACTACTGAACACAGCTGCAAAATCCTCATGTGTCGTGTGGCCTGCTGGAGCTCAAATTTAGTCTAATTTTTCTTTGTGCTTGTGAGGATGTGGTTGAACTACATGATTGCTTCCACCTGCAGTGAAGACCTAATGCTGTGAAACCATTAGTGTCATTCCTTCTCCTGATGAAGTTAAATATGGCAATGTGCAGTTTTACCCAGCTGCTTTTGTAAAGAAAAAATAGTGCAACTAAACAAAGTACAGCTGTGACGTGTCAAAAAAATTCAAGTTAAGATGTCAATTTCGGGCTACACAGTGGCGTAATGGTTAGCACTTTCGCCTTGCAGAGAGAAGATCCCCGGTTCAAATCCCGGCCTGGGCCTGGGATCTTTCTGCATGGAGTTTGCATGTTCTCCCTGTGCATGCGTGGGTTTTCTCCGGGTACTCCGGCTTCCTCCCACAGTCCAAAAATATGCTGAGGTTAATTGACTATTCTAAATTGCCCGTAGGTGTGAATGTGAGTGTGATTGTTTGTCTGTATATGTAGCCCTGTGACAGACTGGAGACCTGTCCAGGGTGTCCCCTGCCTTCACCCGAGTCAGCTGGGATAGACTCCAGCACCTCCCGCGACCCTAGTGAGGATAAAGTGATGTATAGAGAATGAATGGATGTCAATTTCGTTAGGTTACCTCAACTTATTATATAGCTTTAATCCAATTATCAGAATTTGAATTTTAGATTACACACAATATGCGGTTGATACAATTACCAGCAATATTACATTAACCCAACCTATTCAAATATTGTTTGCAACATAAATGGTTTGACTAAATTAGTGAATTAAATTTCATGCAACAATGCTTGTAATTGAATGGTAGCAAATGGCCGCTTGAATCACTTTTTACAGTGTAAAACGATCTAACTACTATGTCTGGAGAACCTGAGCCCCTCATCACAGCACCACAGTGACCGCAGTATTGGTCAACCTCAGCTTCATGAGTGGAGAAAGGATAGTAGGTAGTAGTTGTGTGTTTAAGGGGAATATTTTAGGAAGCACATATTCTGGGCATAAGCAAACAACTGGAGTTAGTAAGTAAGATCGCAATCATGTGATTGTCATCAGACAACTGTCATAGTGTTCACTTGTTGTCATAGTTACAGTGATGCCTATCTGACCATTGCCTTTAGCATCCAGAAATATGTGGATCCAGACTATAAGCCACATCACTGTCAAAATCTAATCAGGTGGTCCTTGTGTCATTTCTGACCTTCCCTGAAAATGTCATCCAAATCTGTTAATCTGGTTTTGAATGATGTTGCGAACAGACAAACAGTCAAACCAACACTGATTGTCACATAACTCCTCCGAGGCTCCTCATTGGCATAATAACTAATCATTAAGCAAAACTGGAAAATTGCAAAAAAAAAAAAAAAAAATGCATTACTATAGGATTTGAACAGGTGAAGGCTTGTATCATGTGATGTCATATCATGAGCTTTATGTAATGGGATTTCACTCTGTGTGACATTTGAAAGAGTAGTTCATCTGTGCTGTCAAACAAAGGTGCACGTTACACTTTATTGCATGAACTTTGCACCTTCCCTTCTTCTCACACATTATTTGTCCAAGCAGACACTTTGGTTTGTGATAGAAGCTATGGTCCTCCCCCTCTTCCTTTGCAGAATCATTGCACTGGATGCTGTACAGGTTTGACTCATTAACACGAAGCTCATAGATGTAATCAGAGAGACAAGCTTGTTGTCAAAAAGTCGCAGAACTGTTTAGATCCTTTACCTAATTAAAAGTACCAATACAGCAATGTAAAAATAGTCTTGCATGAAAAAGATTACCTTTATTAGAATAATATGGAATAGAATAATATACAGTAAGATGATCCTTTATTATTTAAAGTGTTACAGCAACAAAGGGGATAGTGCAAAAATGTGGGGGCATAAACAGAAAATTTACAAATAGGCATGAAAAATACAAAAAAGTATTGTTGACACTGCAAAGATTCTTCCGAATTTGGAAAATAATTGCACAGGGTTATTCTATATGCACAAAGCACTGATATTGCACAGATTCTTCCAAGATTATAAAATACCTTGCACAGATTCTTGTATGTATACTATAATCTTTTAAATGCACAAAGTATTCATAGCACACAAGTCTAAATACACGAATGTTGTACAGAGTGAAATAGTGGTAGCATGACACACTGTTTCAGTGTGTGGTCAGTGGTGTAGTCTAGTTTTTTTCTAGTGGGTATACTCCGGCCTCATAAACCAAAGCCCAGTCAGGTTCTCATATATGTGCGTGTGCACTCACACGTGCACACACACAGCAGCAGCAGCTCCTGTATTTCAAACTACCAATTAGATATTTATAGACATTATAGCGTCAGCAGCTCCTCTTCCTGCCATCAGGCAGAGCTGATGTTTCCTCTTCATCAGGTAGAGCTGATGTTTCCTCTTCATCAGGTAGAGCTGATGTTTCCTCTTCATCAGGCAGACCTGATGTTTCCTCTTCATCAGGTAGAGCTGATGTTTCCTCTTCATCAGGCAGACCTGATGTTTCCTCTTCATCAGGTAGAGCTGATGTTTCCTCTTCATCAGGCAGACCTGATGTTTCCTCTTCATCAGGTAGACCTGATGTTTCCTCTTCATCAGGTAGAGCTGATGTTTCCTCTTCATCAGGTAGACCTGATGTTTCCTCTTCATCAGGCTCCCTTTCCTAAACGTTAACCTTATCTCCAGCTTTAGTGTTTCCTAAAGCGGCAGGATTCACAAGACAAGCAACAGGCTTATTAAAACACTGAAATAGTTTCAATTGGCTTTGGTTCTTTTTTGTTATTTTTTCTCCACTGACTGGTGTTGGGTCATTAGAGGTTGTTGACTCATGTCCCTCTTCTTCTAAGCCAGGGGTATTCAACTAAAATTCAGAGAGGTCCAATCAGAGAAAATGGATTAAAGCAAAGGTCCAGAACATCATAATGTTCATAAAGGTCTACAGCTGTATGTTGAGCCAAACATGGTCAGCATGTGACCACAGTCTGTCCTCTAGAGATGTATGATGCACAAAAGATATGACTCTAAGAGCCGATGCTTTGTAGTGAATCTGAAGAGCCGACTCCTAACGTATTTAATGGAGTCTAACACTGTTCTCGCAGAAAACATGTTACTGGATCCTAGATTAAAGAAGCTTGCCTTCAGTGACAACAGAGCTGGCCACAACAAAGAGCGATCGCCAGGTAATGTGGAGGTTTTCGTTCACTTCTCATCTCTAGTATGTTGTGGGACACTCATTGAGACTATCCGAGCCAGTCAGTGTGGGAAAAAAAAGCACGTTGGGGCGGACTTTGACGCGGGGCGGCAAGTTGCCCCATACTTTTCGCTAGCTGAGCTGCTAGCTGAGCTGCTAAGCTGCCTGCCTGGCGAAATACTGGAGCTATGTCAAAATTCATTTCTCCATCACTCACATGTATGAAATGACATATGAAAACAGACCCCAGGTTGAAAAAAAATGAAGTTCCCCTTTAAGTATAAGTACTAGCGTAAGTATTAGCAACAAAATGTAATAATGTAGTAATATAATGTAAATTCCACTTTGGTCCCTGTGACTGACACATTATTATATTTGACATCATTAGATTAATGATAGTGAAGCATCAGTGTGTCAGCAGCATGTTACCATTTTTTTTATACACAAACAGCAGATGCTTTGCATTTGAGGTCATGTGTCAGAAAAGCTTTCTGTGTTGGTTGGTGGCTCCACATCTTCACCTTTATCAGGGCATTCTTTGATATTTTTTTGACCGTCTTTTTGGTTGCAGTCATTTCAAGGAATTTGGGCTGGACACAAGGCTTAAGAAAACTGGTTAAAATACTTTTTACAATACTGTATTGTATTCTACCTCACGATAACACCTAAATTCACCAGCACACTTTATATTTTATCAAAAGATTTCCTCTGTGAGAAAGGTTGCAAATTTGTGTTTGTAGAAAAAGCTATTTATCTCACTTCCATGTTCATCACCGACTGCAATCTGTCTCATCACTGATCACAGACAGTAAAGGTAATCTCTGATTACCCGTATTTTTCCCGCAGATACATAACAACGTAACAAATACCAAATCTATAGTACAATATATCTATTAAATTAAATAACTGAATGAACAAATAACGCATAGACCTAAAAGCAAATGGCTTTTACTAACATCATAGACTATTTGAAGGAATGAGAAACATCTTACCAGCATCCACTCCAGCAAAAGACATTCACTTCTTCCAAAGAAAAAGGATTTCAAACATATATGTGAAGTCAAGGCAAAAGACGCTGATACTGACCAACAATATTGATATTTTGATATTTGCTTTATTGCTGTGCACCTTTGGCTTTTTGTGTATAATATAGAATATTTGTAATATTAAATTATAAAAGAAAATGTGTAACCTTGAGGTATTGGTTGAGCTGTTTAATCAACCCGGTCTCACGGGGATTCGTGAAACTGTGACGTAAGTTTTTGTTTCGGTTTCGTGTGCACCAACACGATGTCGTCATGTTTTTCGTGCAGCTCACCACGAATGAAACCGGCTGTGGTAATCACATCTGAAAGTGGTTTATACCGGCGGATTCATGACGACCAGCCCGATCTCACGAGGATTCGTGAAACTGTCACGTAAGTTTTAGTTTCGGTTTCGTGCGCACCAACACGATTTCGTCATGTTTTTCGTGCCGCTCACCACGAAATGCGCACCAATATATTTTAAACGGCGGACTTTTCGTGCCACTCAGAACGTATTTCAAAAGAATGTGTATATTATATTTTTAATGTAAAACCGTGGCGAATCCAACGCTATATTTTGCATGACATCGTCCCTAAACATAACCCTAACCATAACCCTAACCATAACCTAACCATAACCTAACCATAAGCCGGTGGTACACTTACCAATTTGCATAGGAATTTCAAGAATGTCCGGCGGCCGGCGGCCGCAAACGCGATCACACAAGCAGTATACGCCGATGGACAGCTTAGATCGTCATGAATCCGCCGGTATAAACCACTTTCAGATGTGATTACCACAGCAAAAAACATTTCGTGGTGAGCGGCACGAAAAACATGACGAAATCGTGTTGGTGCGCACGAAACCGAAACTAAAACTTACGTGACAGTTTCACGAATCCCCGTGAGACCGGGTTGTGACGACCTAAGCTGTCCATTGGCGTTTGCGGCCGCCGCCGCAGCCACCGCTGCGGCCGGATGTCCGGCGGCCACGGCGGCGGCCGCAAACGCCGATGGACAGCTTAGATTGTCATGAATCCGACGAATTCGCATAGGAATTTAAAGAATGTCCGCCGGCGGTGGCGGCGGCGGCGGCGGCCGCAAACGCCTATAAACAGCTTAGATCGTCATGAATCCGCCAGTATAAACCACTTTCAGATGTGATTACCACAGCCGGTTTCGTTCGTGGTGAGCTGCACGAAAAACATGACGACATCGTGTTGGTGCGCACGAAACCGAAACAAAAACTTACGTCACAGTTTCACGAATCCCCGTGAGACCGGGTTGGTTTAATACATAGTGGAAACACATGGTCTAATCTCAGATAGTTAGTGGAACAAGCAGGTCACTAGAGCAGATCTGAAAAAAATCCTGTGCTTTTATTGACTATTTTGTATCCAGGTATTCATTCACTTGTAATGTTCCTAGATTGTACTGTGTAAAACACTGAAAGGCTTTTCTACACTCAAAACCAAAAAGCCATCACAGAGAACATATGAGCCTGAACACAACATATAGATTTCATTTTATGTTCAATAACAGACATAAAGAGAAGGACTTTGAGCCCTCTGAAATAGTCATCTTGAAAACATCACAGTGGAGACGTGTAGAACATCTTGTACAACACAATAGTGAAAAGCTCGATAGAGAACCCAAAGCAAAGGTTTGCTATGTATACAATGTTTTTCTTCTGTGCAATCAGTCTCAAACAAATAACCAACAGCTGTCACAAAAAGAAATCATTCTGTCTTGACAGCTGCTGGATTTTGTATCAGAACAAAGTACGCACTTAGTATTTAACTTTCCTGCCTGGGTTTTACCCTCCGTGGGTTAGTTGTTCCGCTTCTGTTTCCAGTTTAGTGTAGTTTCTCCGTATTCGTTGTGACATTTCATCATTTCCAGTTGTAGCTCTCTCGCTAGTTTTGTAATCCTGGGTGGTTATCTTTAATTGTGGTGTAAATAAAAACCTTTACACTTTTACTCTCTTGTGTCATTTCTCATACCCTGTGCCTGAGCCTCTCCTGAGAACCGTAACAGAAACTCCTCAGGAACGGCTTGAGAGACAAGATATTGACATCCAAACTCCTCCAAAGTCCAAAGCATCCACAATATACACTGGAATAACCCACAACCACAAAGGTCCCATCCAGGACCTGAAGGATCCACTGCCAATGTCCTGCTTTCGGACACTGCAGGACATTCTCATGGTGCTGCTGTCCATGGCCAAATGGGTCAGAACTGTTCTGGCAGTGTGTTGTGCCTGATCAGTGTACATGGAAGTAAATGGTGATTAATCACTGACTCTAAGGAAGACCAAGCACAGTATATATATCATATAATTGTTATTGTCGTGATAACAGAAATAAGAGGGTTTCTAATTTGAAGAGGGCATTTAAATATACAGTGCCTTGTGAAAGTATTCGGCCCCCTTGAACTTTTCAACCTTTCGCCACATTTCAGGCTTCAAACATAAAGATATAAAATTTCAATTTTTTGTCAAGAATCAACAACAATTGGGACACAATCGTGAAGTGGAATTAATTTTATTGGATATTTTATACTTTTTTAACAAATAAAAAACTGAAAAGTGGGGTGTGCAATATTATTCGGCCCCTTTACTTTCAGTGCAGCAAACTCACTCCAGAAGTTCAGTGAGGATCTCTGAATGATCCAATGTTGTCCTAAATGACTGATGATGATAAATAGAATCCACCTGTGTGTAATCAAGTCTCAGTATAAATGCACCTGCTCTGTGATAGTCTCAGGGTTCTGTTTAAAGTGCAGAGAGCATCATGAAGACCAAGGAACACACCAGGCAGGTCCGAGATACTGTTGTGGAGAAGTTTAAAGCCGGATTTGGATACAAAAAGATTTCCCAAGCTTTAAACATCTCAAGGAGCACTGTGCAAGCAATCATATTGAAATGGAAGGAGTATCAGACCACTGCAAATCTACCAAGACCCGGCCGTCCCTCTAAACTTTCACCTCGAACAAGGAGAAGACTGATCAGAGATGCAGCCAAGAGGCCCATGATCACTCTGGATGAACTGCAGAGATCTACAGCTGAGGTGGGAGAGTCTGTCCATAGGACAACAATCAGTCGTACACTGCACAAATCTGGCCTTTATGGAAGAGTGGCAAGAAGAAAGCCATTTCTCAAAGATATCCATAAAAAGTCTCATTTAAAGTTTGCCACAAGCCACCTGGGAGACACACCAAACACGTGGAAGAAGGTGCTCTGGTCAGATGGAACCAAAATCAAACTTTTTGGCCACAATGCAAAACGATATGTTTGGCGTAAAAGCAACACAGCTCATCACCCTGAACACACCATCCCCACTGTCAAACATGGTGGTGGCAGCCTCATGGTTTGGGCCTGCTTTTCTTCAGCAGGGACAGGGAAGATGGTTAAAATTGATGGGAAGATGAATGGAGCCAAATACAGGAGCATTCTGGAAGAAAACCTGTTGGAGTCTGCAAAAGACCTGAGACTGGGACGGAGATTTATCTTCCAACAGGACAATGATCCAAAACATAAAGCCAAATCTACAATGGAATGGTTCACAAATAAACGTATCCAGGTGTTAGAATGGTCAAGTCAAAGTCCAGACCTGAATCCAATCGAGAATCTGTGGGCAGAGCTGAAGACTGCTGTTCACAAACGCTCTCCATCCAACCTCACTGAGCTCGAGCTGTTTTGCAAGGAAGAATGGGCAAGAATTTCAGTCTCTCGATGTGCAAAACTAATAGAGACATACCCCAAGCGACTTGCAGCTGTAATTGCAGCAAAAGGTGGCGCTACAAAGTATTAATGCAAGGGGGCCGAATAATATTGCACGCCCCACTTTTCAGGTTTTTATTTGTTAAAAAAGTTTAAAATATCCAATAAATTTCGTTCCACTTCACGATTGTGTCCCATTTGTTGTTGATTCTTGAAAAAAAATTAAAATTTTATATCTTTCTGTTTGAAGCCTGAAATGTGGCGAAAGGTTGAAAAGTTCAAGGGGGCCGAATACTTTCACAAGGCACTGTACATCTACAACCAGAGTTGGACTTGTCTTGTAAGAATTCTCATGAAATAAATTCACTGTACAGGACAGTTAACACACTTTTTAAAGAGGCTGATTTAATTGATATATGGGATCTTTTCCCAAATAGAAAATTATACTCATAATTGTGCCCCCCACTCCCTATAGATCAGAATAGATTATTTTACAACATTTGGAAAATATAAAGATAAAATTAACACCTGTGGAATAGGAACAATAGATAGAAGTGACCATGCACCTGTTAATTTAAACATACGACCAAAGGACAGTAAGTGGAAGTTCAACTCAACCCACTCAATGATCTTACACAAAAGGGAGATCAGTTTCTACTTGGAAGTTGATGACAATTGGAGAGATCTCTCCCCCATTTTTGTGGGATGCTTTGAAGGCTGTTATAAGAGGGAAAATCATTACAATATTCTCATATGAGAAAAAAAAAGAAATAAAACATTAGATGATCTACAAAATAAGTTGAAGGAATTAGAAAAAAACACCACAAATTGACATTGAAGCCCGACACACTGGAGGAAATCTGGATCATTAGGAAAGAATTAAATAATCTGACTACACAAGATATCATGAAAAATCTTAAACGGAGGCACTGTGGAAGTGGTTCCAAATCTATGAAGGTACGAGTGTTTAAAATTAAAAAGAAGGTGCCAAGAACAGGATTAACACAAAGTAAATTAAAGAGAATTCAGGAAGCCTTAGAAATATTCTACAAAAGCTTATATTCTGAAGTTCAAGACCGACAGTCTAATCCAAATTGACATCTTTCTGAATTCCCTGAATTTACCAACCTTAGATGAAGAACAAAATAAAATGTTGACTAGTGTTATAATTGAAGGTGAATTAAAACTCACACATACACCAAAACAAACAAACAAACAAACAAACAAACAAACAAACAAAAACTGCATGGTTTAACTGTAGTTGGTTTAAATGTCCCAGCCTGGGCCTGGGATCTTTCTGCATGGAGTTTGCATGTTCTCCCTGTGCATGCGTGGGTTTTAGGTGCTCCAGCTTCTTCAGTTCAAATATGTGCTAAGGTTATTTAATTCTAAATTGTCCATAGGTGTGAATGTGAGTGTGATTTTTTGTCTCTATATTTCAACATGGTTGTTTAAGAAATGAGAAGCTCTTCAATGCATCAGCTAGGGTTAAATAAGCTGTTGCAGCTTTAGTTAGTTAGCTAAATATAAAAAGTCCCAATAATCCTTGGTCAAGATATTTTGAAGAGCGCATAGAGTAATGACTCACTCCACCCTCTGATTTAGAAAATACTCAGAATATATAAGATATATAAAACTTAATTAGGGAATTTAAAAAAACTCCAAAAAAACAATAAACAAACAAAAGAAGTGAGACGAGTACCTCTGTTTATTTTGTACATCACATATTTTTTTGTTGTTGTTGCTTAAACAAATCTTGTTACCCCAAATTGCTGTTACGCTACTGATGCTGGCATTTTGCATTGCATGCTTGTATTTCATCCATTCATTTATTAGCTACAGCCCTTGCTTCTGTAGACCATTGTGGGGCTTGAAGATTATCCCAGTTGACATTGGGTAAGAGCAGGGTTACACTCTGAACGGGTCACCTATAGTCTGACTCACCAGATGTGTTTGTTGGAAACATATTCATTACTGCAGTAATTACCTAATGAAGGTTCTTACCTATTAGTTAAATCCAGGTGATGACTTTTTTTGGGCAGGCAGTGTAGTAGTAAAGTACCATAATTTGAATCATCAATCATTTAACTCAAGCACTGATCAATGCAGGTAGTTTTTATCACTTTTCAACTGTCTTTCATAACCCTCTGATCAAGGTAATAATGAGTTGTTTTCTGTCTTTTGTAGTTTTTTTTTTTTAAGTTTGTTAAACATTACTAAATTGCAACAGCAAGTTTTACAAATATCACTTGTATTTCAACAAAGTCTATAGATAATTAGGCATTTAGGATTCAGTCATATAAAAACTTGTATCTGAAAAATGATTTTCTTTACATTAAACAGTTTCTTCACTGTCTGAAACAAGTAAATTTGACTGGTTAAAGTTGCAATTGGACTGCACAGTGACTCAGTGGTTAGCCTTCGGTTCGTGTCCCCGCTCTTCCAGGATCTTTCTGCATGGAGTTTGCATGTTCTCTCTTTGCATGTGTAGGTTTTCTCTGAGTACTCTGGCTTCCTCCCACAGTCCAAAAATATGCTGAGGTTAATTGGTAACTCTAAATTGTCCATAGGTGTGAATATGAGTGTGATTGTTTGTCTCTGTGTAGTCCTGTGACAGACTGGTGACCTGTCCAGGGTGTCCCCTGCCTTCACTCTAAGTCAGCTGGAATAGACTCCAGCCTTCCCAATGACCCTAATGAGCACTATGTGGTGTATAGATAATGGATGGATGGATGGATGGATGGATGGATGGATGGATTGATTGATTAACTGCATTAGGTACACACAGTTAGCTGTAAATACACTAAATATAAAAAGTCCCGCTAATCATTTGTCAAGATATTTTTAAAAGAGAGAATCATCCTTAAAAACTGAAATTATAAAGCCTTGTAGCTTTTTACACCATACTGATATTATTATTTTGCTACCATTTATTTAGTGCATCCAAAGTTTTTCATTGCCATTCTTGCTTCTTTGTTTCATTGTTCAAAACATTTTAGCATACATAAGATCTCATTTTGCATTTTGCTTCTTATAGTTCTTCTACTACCTGCAGCATTGCGATCCTCTTATCCGTGCAAAACCTGAAGTGAGCTTCAGAAAAACAACATTTATTACTTTCTTTCTGTAAATCTATCTTTCTCTTCTCCAAGAAATTATGTAGCAGTAAAAAGTACTTCTTTCAATAATGTATTATTCGTGGTATGTGTAGGAGGTTTACCACTAAATAAAAAAGTGTCGCTTGGACTGTACCTATAAAATGCTGGATGTAAGGAATAAAATTAGCTTCTACCTGTCAATTATAAATGTATTCACAATCACAGTGGTGTGATTTTTGCTTCCAGGATGTCATACAGCTCTCCTGAAGCTCAGGAATGTGTTTAGCTATTGTCATTGTTCCTGCAGAAGTGAAATTCTGCACTGAAATATCACTGTACTTTCACGTGGCTGTAGATTCAGCAATCATTTTGTAGTATTCACCACCTCAGGCTTCCTCTGAATGATTCTGTGTGGTAGAACCATGACTGTACTGTATTCTGTGGTGCGAGACTTTTTTCTGTTGAGCTACAATTTTCCTTCACCCTGCGGTCAATATCAACAGATTTCAGTCCTTTTCACTGCACTGTCCCTCAGCAAACAATCTGTGTACTTGCCTTGTCTGCTGTGTTTTGAAGCCTTTCTTTCAGCAATGGCAAGGAAACTTAAGCAATCATCATAAAAGGAAATAAGATGTGGAGGGTCATGTTCTAGCTGTCACATCTCAAGTTGTGTCCCCATTATTGTTCAGTAACAGAGACAGACAATGACATGTGTTCAGTTGTATGACATTGGAGGTGTTGAAAACAAGGGTGTAGGTAAAAGTCTAGATATTATATCCATTTTTAAACTTAAAATCTATCTGAAACCAAGCTCAAACTACCTTTTGCTACATTGTACAATATCCACATGCAACAACCTCTGCATAAGTCAACTGTGAACTACTGTTAAGGATTTTAAAAATCAAAGAGTGACATTAATTTCATTGTGTTTCCACTGAAGTTTAGCCACTATTTTGATGCTTAATGGTTGCTGTTTTCTCACTAGGTTGGCCATTTTCCAACACCGTGTGCAAGATGAGTGGCTTCGTGCAAGGCGTGTCTGTGTCTGCATCCGTCTTCACTCTGGTGGCCATCGCTGTAGAAAGGTTAGTTTACACTTTGGTTTGACACCTGATAGACTGACACAATAGAAAACTAATTAGTTGACTACCTTAAAAATTTGGGCTGCACAGCAGTGTAGTGGTTAGCACTTTTGCCTTGCAGCAAGAAGATCCCCAGCTCAAACCCTGGCCTGGGCCTGGGATCTTTCTGCATGGAGTTTGCATGTCTCCCTGTGCATGTTTTCTCCTGGTACTCTCTCCAAAAATATGCTGAGGTTAATTTGTTACTCTAAATTGCCTGTAGGTGTGAATGTGAGTGTGATTGTTCATCTGTACAGGTCCTTCTCAAAAATTAGCATATTGTGATAAAGTTCAGTATTTTCTGCAATGTACTGATAAACATTAGACTTTCATATATGTTAGATTCATTACACACAACTGAAGTAGTTCAAGCCTTTTATTGTTTTAATATTGATGATATTGGCCAAAAAGTAAAGAAAAACCAAAAATCCCTATCTCAAAAAATTAGCATATTCCATCCGACCAATAAAAGAAAAGTGTTTTTAATACAAAAAAAGTCAACCTTCAAATAATTATGTTCACTTATGCACTCAATACTTGGTCGGGAATCCTTTTGCAGAACTGACTGCTTTAATGCGGCGTGGCATGGAGGCAATCAGCCTGTGGCACTGCTGAGGTGTTATGGAGGCCCAGGATGCTTCGATAGCGGCCTTAAGCTCATCCACAGTGGTGGGTCTGGTGACTCAACTTCCTCTTCACAATATCCCACAGATTCTCTATGGGGTTCAGGTCAGGAGAGTTGGCAGGCCAATTGAGCACAGCAATACCATGGTCAGTAAACCATTTCCCAGTGGTTTTGGCACTGTGAGCAGGTGCCAGGTCGTGCTGAAAAATGAAATCTTCATCTCCATAAAGCTTTTCAGCAGATGCAAGCATGAAGTGCTCCAAAATCTCCTGATAGCCAGCTGCATTGACCCTGCCCTTGATAAGACACAGTGGACCACCACCAGCAGCTGACATGGCACCCCAGACCATCACTGATTGTGGGTACTTGACACTGGACTTCAGGCATTTTGGCATTTCCTTCTCCCCAGTCTTCCTCCAGACTCTGGCACCTTGATTTCCGAATGACATGCAAAATTTGCTTTCGTCCGAAAAAAGTACTTTGGACCACTGAGCAACAGTCCAGTGCTGCTTCTCTGTAGCCCAGGTCAGGCGCTTCTGCCGCTGTTTCTGGTTCAAAAGTGGCTTGACCTGGGGAATGCGGCACCTGTAGCCCATTTCCTGCACACGCCTGTGCACGGTGGCTCTGGATGTTTCTACTCCAGACTCAGTCCACTGCTTCTGCAGGTCCCCCAAGGTCTGGAATTGGCCCTTCTCCACAATCTTCCTCAGGGTCCGGTCACCTCTTGTAGTTGTGCAGCGTTTTCTGCCACACTTTTTCCTTCCCACAGACTTCCCACTGAGGTGCCTTGATACAGCACTCTGGGAACAGCCTATTCACTCAGAAATTTCTTTCTGTGTCTTACCCTCTTGCTTGAGGGTGTCAATGATGGCCTTCTGGACAGCAGTCAGGTCGGCAGTCTTACCCATGATTGCGGTTTTTAGTAATGAACCAGGCTGGGAGTTTTTAAAGGCCTCAGGAATCTTTTGCAGGTGTTTAGAGTTAACTCGTTGATTCAGATGATTAGGTTAATAGCTCGTTTAGAGTGCCTTTTCATAATATGCTAATTTTTTGAGATAGGGATTTTTGGTTTTTCTTTACTTTTTGGCCAATATCATCAATATTAAAACAATAAAAGGCTTGAACTACTTCAGTTGTGTGTAATGAATCTAACATATATGAAAGTCTAATGTTTATCAGTACATTACAGAAAATACTGAACTTTATCACAATATGCTAATTTTTTGAGAAGGACCTGTATATGTAGCCCTGCGACAGACTGGCGACCTGTCCAGGGTGTCCCTTGCCTTCACCCGAAGGCTGAGAAGATCTGAAGGCTGAGATAGGCTCCAGCACCCCCTGCGACCCTAGTGAGGATAAAGCGGTGTATAGAGGATGGAAGGATGGATACCTTAAAAATTAGACAAAGACTGAATGTAGCAGTCTTTGAAGTCAATCTTCTGAAGCATTGAGAGTGTTCGTCTGCTTGTGACTCTGTGAAGCTGTACAGTATTTAGGCTGTTTGAGCTATATAACATTAGCATATAAGCATGCTCATAATGACAATCCTAAAATGCTAGGACAATGTTCTCCCTGTTGGGCATTTCAGTTTAACATAGTAGCTAATATTTATTTTCAATAAGCACAAAGTACAGCTGAGGTTTCGGGGAATGTTATTAGTTTCTCGCCAGAAACACCATTACCATGGAGGAGGGAAGGTCTCAGTCTGCACCAATTGTTAGGTTGATGAAACATGTCAAAGTATCACTCAAAAGATTCAACAATTCAAAGTTTCCCAGCAAGAAATTGCATTGTAACAACATTATTATCATATTGAGAGGGCTTAATGTTTTGGCTGAGTATTGCCTGCTCAGCAGACCCATTTTCATCCCGTTTCACTATTTTGCTGATGACATCCAGTTCTGTATTGCCACCAAAACAATCACCACTGTCATCCATTCAACCCTCACCAACTACATCACAGAAATAAAGTCATGGCTCCTACCAAATTTGATCAACTATGCTGTGACAAATCAGAAATCACAATCAGTCCAAAATCACTCTCCAATTCACCCACAACTTTTCCCTCACCGTTGATGGCTCCACTGTATTCACTTCCCCTTACATCAGAAATCTAGGCATCTTTGACTAAACCCTCTCCTTCAGCCAACATATTAAACACAGTCTTATAACAGAATTCTCCCACCTCAAAAACATTGCCTGCCTCTGTCCATCCCTCCATTTTTCAGCTGCAGAAACTCTCATCCACACATTCATCACATCCAGACTTGAATACTGTGCGCTCTACCACCTGAGTGGGTCGTCCAATGATCGAAGGGTCGGGGGTTCGATTCTCGCCCACTAGTCATGTGCTGCATGCCGAAGTTTCCTTGGACAAGATTCTGAACCCCGAATTGCCTACCAGTGACTGTTCCACTGGTGTATGAATGTAGAGGATGGAAGGATGGATATCGTAGTGGCTTTTCTACTCTGATGAGTAGAAAAGCACTATATAAGAGCAAGTCCATTTACCCAACAATCTTCTCGACAGGACATCATCCAAAACACTGAAAAAACTTAATTACAATACTTCAGTACAATCCAGATTTCTGCTGCTGGTCACCCACTCTCACACACGTAATCAAATCACCCCTATCCCTCAGAACCTCCACTAGCTTTTAAATCTCCCAGCGAATCCACTTCCTAATCCCTCTCATCACCTACAAAGCTCTCCACAACCTGGCCCATGCATACCTGACTGAACTTCTCCACCGGCACATTCCTACTGCACCCTCGGCTCTCCTGACGCTAACTTCCTATTTCTCTCCTATTGGGTGACAGGGTTTTCTCCATCTTCACTTCCACCCTCTGGAACTCACTCCCCAAAAACTTTACTTTTACCATTTTTGTTTACTCATCAGGCAGTATATTGAGAATTATGTGTCCTTAGTTGAATTCCTAGTATTACTTTTTGATTTATGGCTGGTGTTTATGTCTAAAAGCTAATTAGTGGCAATGCTCTCCTTTACTTGTTTGCTACAGGTTTCGCTGTATAGTGTTCCCTCTAAAACCTAAGCTGACTCTGCTTGTTGCCAAGACAGCCATCGCGTCAATCTGGGTGTTAGCAGTGGTCATCATGTGTCCTACTGCAGTGGCACTGACAGTGGAAAAAGTCCCTTTCCATTATATGGTGTACAATGATGACTTCAATCAAACTTTGCCCTTGTACACCTGCTACGAAAACTTTGCCAACCCTAAGATGGGGAAGATCTACACAGCAGTTCTGCTAACTCACATCTACCTGGTTCCCCTCACAGTAATCACAGTCATGTACGGAAGCATCGGAGTCAAACTGTGTTCCTCTGTAGTCGGGAACAGAGAGCCGCAGGCCAATGCTGCAGTCCAGGCAGGCGGCAGAAGACGTGGTCAGCAGATGATTTCACAGAAGAAGATCAAGGTGATAAAGATGCTTATCGTAGTGGCTTTGCTTTTCATGCTGTCTTGGTTACCACTCTGGACCCTCTTGATGATGGCAGACTACGCAGGCTTGGACAGGGAACAGATCGACTTTCTCACCAGCTACGTCTTCCCCTTTGCCCACTGGTTGGCTTTCTCCAACTCCAGCATCAACCCCATCATCTACGGCTACTACAACGAGAACTTTAAGAGGGGCTTCCAGGCAGTATGCAAGTCCAGGTCCTTCTGTTACCTCGTGCAATGCCAGCTATGGAGTAGAGTGGCCAAGTGGGAGAAGAGTGGAAGGTCTGTGCAACCACCTGGTGAAGGCGGTGGTTTCAGAGATCCCATGAATCACAACCACTCTGTGTGGGGTTTGAGAAATCGAGTCCGTAATGACAACAACTTGAGGGATGCAGAGGAGACACATAGGAGCGCAAGGGTAGGGTGTGGAGAGGTGCACGCAGGGAGCAGACCTTCAGATCAAGGGTTAGAAATGGCAGTGGTTCGTAAGAAAAGTCATGAAAGAGAAAAGGAAAAGGTTAGGTCAATAGCAGTGTCAGTGTATCAGGCATGGGACAACTGAGAATTCACATTGCAAAACAACATATGAACCAAACAAGCCATACCAAGGTAGTTATTTTAGAGATAATGTGCAGATTTCTCCTTCTCTTAACTAAATCAAATGATTGAAGAGAACATACAATTTCAGTCAACCAGCATTTTATTTGGTTGACGACAATTCTTGGGTACCTTACCTCAGCTGCTCTGTCATGAGCTGGGGCATTGGAAAAACAAAACTGAAACAAATCATGAATCAATCACAATCTACATAAATCTTTGGAATGTGCCAGACCAAGAAAACTGACTGTTGTGAAATTCATGCCTTTAAACTTTAAAGAGGGAAGTTATTTATTGAAATGTAGTTCTTACTGAAACCATCTGGCCACTGCAGCACTTAGTAATGTAAAGACCACTTAAAAACCATGGGAAGATAGGTGAACTTAATTTTATTGGCCTCTACATTATAACACCTGTCAGTTTTTTCATACCTGGTTCCATTCTCAAGTCCTGTGTGTGAGCTTTGTTGCATTTAGCTTATGTCTTAAAAAAGAATGAAAAATAAACAAAAAAAATATTAAAAACAGAACATACTTCTTGATTCTTTTCAATAGATCACATGAAATGGGACAAAAGTCCATCATCAGAGGTGACTTAATGGTGCAGTAGATCAGGTCAACTAAAATAGCCATCTGTTTTTCTGTTGATTTGCTTTTCCTTTCTCTCAAGTCTATATGTGTATACAGAAGATCTGAAGCAGAAATCACATCACAAAAAGACAGCATCTCATAGGACATCTGATTTCTAGTTTGACCACCGCATCACAACTGTTCACCCTGGATTTGTTTTCAACAGTTTGACTTTTCAGTGTAACACTGAACAAAAACAGTTACATACTAGTTGAAGCCTCTACAGCAAAGTTATATAATGGATATTGTGTGACATCCTGCAGTCACAGAAATACTGTGCCTTCATGAACAATCAAACATCTACCTCCTTGCAAAGTACAAATGTCAACAAGAGCACTCCTCCTGAAACAAAATGATGAAATGATTACAAAAGCACATTGATCAACTACCTCGATTTTCATTAGAGTGCATGATAAATAACCTCTGTCAAAATTACGATACAACCCTGGAAACTTTCAAGTAGTACAAAATACAAAGTGAGGGGAGAATGACATGTCTTTTCACAAATCCAAACTATTGTGGCACAACACCAGCAAGTCTTTCCAATTATAGCAAAGTAATTATGAGTAACGTTGCGCTCAGTAATTTCTGGGCGTGGACTCATTGAACAAAACACCAGCAGTCCG
This sequence comes from Acanthochromis polyacanthus, assembly GCF_021347895.1. Classification (NCBI taxonomy): domain Eukaryota; kingdom Metazoa; phylum Chordata; class Actinopteri; family Pomacentridae; genus Acanthochromis; species Acanthochromis polyacanthus. The sequence continues at coordinate 32,402,140 of NC_067119.1, read as the reverse complement.
TCCGAAACCCCAGTGTCTGCTGGGATCTGAAGGTAGAGCCTGTATCACAAAATGAAGCTGAAAGTTGAAGAAAGTAGCTCACATTTAGTTGGAAGAGGTAGATGTACAGCTTCTCCTGCAAGGCATTCTGGTGCTGTTGAGATTTCTTTTACGCGAGAGAGAAAAGGTCAGACCTGCTTAATGTCACACCTCTGCTCATTTACTTTAGTTAACACAGGATCCTGGATAAATCAGAACTGTGAATGTCTTTCAGTGACAGAAATGGTCGCTGTTATAATTACCAATCAATCATGTAACATCGACAGATCCAAGGCAGAATGTGGTATCAAATAAACTCTAGATAGCTGAAAGAAAAAGAATTACTACACAACTTGAACAGAATAAGAAGCTTTAGAAATAGTGCAGTCATGACACCCATGGAATTTTTTCAGAAAATACACCAGAAATTGTTTCATTTACAAATGTTTTTGATATACAAATATTTATTTTCTTGACGTGCACTGGAAAGATGCAAAAAAGCATAAGAAAAACCCAAAATTGACAGAATTTTACACAAAACTCAAAAAAATGATGTTCACATATGTGGACGCACATGTTTAAGAGCAGAATAAAAATGTTCGTAGGAGAGTCTTATTTGGTCTAGTAGAAAACCAAAATTATATGAATATATGTATGTATATGTGTGTGTATATATATATATATATATATATATATATGTGTGTGTGTGTGTGTGTGTGTGTGTGTATCTATGCACATATTTATATATATCTTTTGTACCGTGGTATTTTGCATGCTGCTCTCGTGCGCTTCTGTTAAGTGGAGTTCAGTCGGGGCAGGATGAACTACAGTACTATATACTGTAAAATGAACTAAAATCTGCTACTGTTTAAGTGAGTGGTTTACTACAGATGTTAGAATTAATTTGTTAATTGCGCAAGGATGGCGAATTGCTTTGGATGAACTTTGAAGCTTGTAAGTCACAGGATGAACTTTTAATATTGTTTGTGTGTATATATATATGGTTTTTAATTTTATTTTTGTACCTTTGACATATGTATGAAATGTATTGTATTTAAAATGCTATTTTTAAATAGGACCCCAGGAAGATTAGCTGACCTAAGGATACAGCTAATGGGGATCCTAATAATAAACAAACAAATTTTAAACAAACAAACATATGTGGACGCCAGGTCTTAGGAGGTTACAGCAACCCTGTTAAATGAGGTTACATTGTGACTGTAATAATGGAATTAAAGTGTAACTACTACCTACACTGCAGTATTTAAGGTTTTCAGCCATAGCATCACAGAGATAGTAAAGTGTGGCCAACGGGCTGCCAGACCTCTCAACTAATCTTACTTTGTGATGCAGCACCTTCACCCAGGATTGTAATCGATCAGCTGTGCTCCAGAAGCAGCTGGTCTGGATTCATTTTCTCTTTTTTTGACAAGTAAACTACCTTCTACCTGTATGATGCAGAGCTTTCAGCCATATGTGTTTCTGAATTATAACAGACGTCAGCTTGCCAGCATTGCAGCATTTTCTTTAGTACAAAGTGCAGCAGTACTCTCGTTGTGCCTTGTCGTGGTAGTTGTTCATGTAGATATAATTTGTGTAGTTGAAACTGTATATGTGATGCATGCAAACTTAGTTTTTCCTGCTCTTTCCACAGCAGATGCACGTAACACAGTTCAGATCAGAGTTGAAGCATGTTAGCACAATTTTTCTATGTCTTTGTGAAAGTGCTTTGGGTGTTTCATGAGACACAACTCTCTGTAGCAGGAACACTCATTTTTGAGCAGTCAGTTGGTCTTGTTTTTGCTCACTGATGCAATTTCTCTGCTCCTCAGAGTTTGTGTGAGTGGATCAAGATCATGTAGTGCATTGGTCTCGGTAGAAGACTGTTCTCTCCAAGTGCTGTTCTAGTTATTCGTCTTGTTCCAAGTTGATGATGTCAAAAAGGAGTTCCGAAGATTTAAATTGTGAAACAATACATGTTCATACATGTACATCAAGATAATGAACTTAGATACATATTTTGTCCAGACAGAACAAGTCGGTCAGTCTAGTAAGCATGAAACCTAGTGAAGCCATACCTTTCAAATATCAGGAACTCTGAAAACAGAAAACATCAGACAGAGAAACCTTGAAGTCAACTTCGTAGGAATAACAAATTATGAAATAAACCACTGAACGTAATATTACAGTAAATTAAAAGCACAAAGAAATGTGCTATTTTCCAAAACATAATAAATTATGAAGTAATGTAATATCTTTCATTTTTAATGTATCTTCAATCAATGTTAACACTTTACAGTAAAATTTTTCAAGGAAGCATAACTTCTGATTTATTGGAAATCTAGTAAGACCACACAGAATCAGCATTTGGCTGAACAAAAGTGATTTGAATAATTTTCTTGAAATTACAGCTTCTTTGTTTTGGGTGAAAATGTGTTATTTGTTTGATATATGTAAAGTGTTCAGCAAAAAACTGTTCAGTTGCAAAATTCAAAAGTTTTCCGTTCAAAAATTTGGGGTCACCCAGACAATTTCATGTTTTCTGTGAAATCTCACACTTTTATTCATGTGCTAACATAATTGCACAAGGGTTTTCTAATCATAGATTAGTCTTTCGGCACCATTAGCTAACACAATGTAGCATTAGAACACAGGAGTGATGGTTGCTGAAAATGTTCCTCTGTACCCCTATGGAGATATTCCTTTAAAAATCAGCTGTTTCCAGTTAAAATAATCATTTACCACATTAACAATGTCTAGACTGGATTTATGATTAATTTAAAGTTATCTTTTTTGAAAAAAAAAACAGATTTTCTTTCAAAAATAAGGACATTTCTATGTGACCACAAACTTTTGAATGGTGGTGTATCTATTTGTCTCTAATGAGTCCCCCACCTTTCCGGAAGTGCAATGTTAAAACTACAGGAACGCCTGTTTAAACACTTAAATCCCTAAATTTTAGGAAGGTTCTGACTTAACAAGCATAAGGTGTGTTATCAGCTCAGCAACTGTTACTCTTAAAAGTGCATGATGGAAAAGAAGATAATAATAACCAGGTGACAATCAGCTGAACCAACTAGTCAAACTGTTGGCATAGTTTATTCATGCAAACATTCAGGTAGGAGTGAATTCTTGTGAGAGATGTATACAGGAGATGTTAGGATCTCATATATGCGCCCTCAGGTCTCCTCTCTGCAGCGCTGTGCCAGGCAGCTGATAGGTTGTGATCTCTCCCTGTAATTTACTTCACTTTCTACAAATACTGTGGAGGAAGATGTAGGTTTGCTGTTGTTCAAGTGGTCTCTTTTTCAAAGCAGTTATCATTACATATTAAATATGTTTTTCTGCTTATTGTACTCACCACTTAATGTTAAAACTCAGACTTGGATAGCAGCTAGATAGCTCAGTTACTGACAACCCTGACAAGAGATCAGTGGTTCAAAGACAGGTCAGGGTGCAGTGTCTAGTGAGTACTCTCAGACAAAGTCCTTAGTGCTGCTTGCCGACCTACTTCATGTTGTATCTGTTCTGAAGTGTACCTCGCACTGAATAAAAATGTCTGCTAAATTGTCAAAAAATGTTGTACTAGACTTGTAATATCTTCTTGCTTTTGGATGAGACAAGGATGTTAAATCCTTCAGTAACATTTGAGCTGATAAAAATATAATTAGGACAAAAATATTGAAGTAAATGTTAAAAGACACCACTACCACCACTACTTCTTAATGAAATCGAAATATGAATTTATATCCTCGAAAACACCTGCTTTGAATAAATGTGTCTCCAAGAAACACAACCAAGGAGCTGGATGTAACAAAAGAAGAGTTTTTTCTTTTTATACACATGCGCGCACACACACACACACACACACACACACACACACACACACACACACACACACACACACACACACACACACACACACACACACACACACAGAGCTGAGCAAAGGTTTTAGGCACTAGAGGTAACTAGAGGATGAGATCTCAGGCTGACTCTGTGATGAGGGCTCAGAGTCCTGCTGCAGAATGAATACAGCTCAGATCAGATGCCTCGTTGATGGTGCTACACAGAGAATCTAAGGCAACTAAAATCTTCTTACAGTAGGCTACTTTCTGTTTCAGTGGTGACGTGGTTTCCTTGTGTTTAGGTGACATCTTTATTGCTAAGCTGCCTCTGCTGTGTTGTAAGTTGTGTAAGTTTTCTCAGGTCAAACATTTGTCAATATTAGCAGAATTGTAATTGTGTTTTTGCAGAGCCTTGAAGATGCCTATTTCATCACACAGCTCTAATTATATCGCTGGGCAAGTACGCTGGTTGGCTGCATAGACAACCACACATCTGTGTGGTCACAGAAAAGAAAACTGCTTTCATGTGTTGTCAGATGATTCGGATTTGCTCTGGACTTTACCACATGCTGGCTCCAGTGGGCTGTAACTGTAATTTTACTTCATTTATGGGAGTGAACTACTGATGTTAAAAGAACATGTTCATTTGTTAAATAGGTTTGTTTTCCCTGGTGAGAACTCAGGAGAAGCATAATATTTGCGCCAGATCATGTTTGTGGCGTGACAATGCAAATCTATGATTAACTGTATATTGTTGTTCTTTTTGCTTTCTTGTGCTGCTTAACTTGCTGTAATGCTTTGTGTTCAATGTTTGAACAAATAAATAAATAAATAAAAACCTTGAATGACAGTTTTGACTTGGTTCACTGAGATGAAAACTGAAAACATGTTTGTGAACACTGTCAAATGAAAGGAAAGTCATGTTGTTCAGCTGGAACCGCTCGTGAGGTTGGAGAACCCAGGTGCAGACACTGGACAGGCAGAGAGTGGTTCAGAACAGACGTTTATTGCAACAAACAAAACTCAGTGAGACAAACTGGATGAGATACCAAGCAGGATTAGCTATCAAACTACATCTATCAAGGCATCAATGTTATCTAAACTAATAGAAAATTCATATCGCTAAGGTGGAAATGGAAACACAGTGAACGGGGGAGAAGACTGTACTGAGACTAACCAAACTTAATTAAAAAAAGAAGCGGAATTTTAATGGCACATTGTGTTCATGGTGAGCTGATTCCTGCTGCTGTCTCCAACCCCTGGTTTTTGCTCATTGCATGCAGGACTGAATGACAGAGAGAAAGGAAGGGAGAAAAGAGAGGGAGATGGACAGGGGCTGAAGCGAGGATCCTGACAGAACCATTTCAGGTGATAGATGCTGGCTGCTGCTGGGTTTTATTTTTAAAACAAAACAATGGATTACCACAGCTCACAATGTAGCCACAACTAACACCACAAGTCCTGCCAGGTGCATCATGATTGTATTTGTATGAAGGGTTTGCTCTGGAATCTCTTTGAAATGTAGTGTGGAGAGATAAAGTGTTTCTGACACCTGTGTGGCTGTGGATGTAAACAAAGGATTGGGCTTAGACCGATGGCCACATCAACTACTGAGAAAGTGCTGTGATTGGTGACAAAATTGAAAGGAAACCTGACTGCTTGACCGTTAAAGTTAGAATGCAATGTTTCTGTTATGATGGCATCACTTGGGTCCACCTGTCTGCTGAGAGGGAAGGGTTTTCTCTCTGTACAGAACTCCAGAGAGAAGACCTGAGGGTCACATCTTGTGATGATACTATACTGATGGGATTTGTCCCTTCCAGGATGACAATATCCTCATCCATGAGTATGATGTGAGCTATATGCTATGGCCTTCACAGTCACCAGATCTCAACCCAGCTGAACACTTATGGAGGATTTTGGATCAATAGGGTAGACGGCGCTCTCTACCACCATCATCAAAACAACTGAGAAATGAGAGAATATTGTTTGGTAAGGAGCATCGAAGCTGTTGTAGTGGCACACCTTACTAAGAATTAGAATCAGCATTATTGGCCAAGTATGTACAAAACACACAGGGAATTTGGTTTCGGTTGTTGGTGTCACCCAAGGAATAAGGAAAGAGACTAATCAAATATCAAATAAAGAAGGAAGACGAGGGAAAAAATAATAGCAGTAACAAATATACATACATACATACACACGTGGACAAAATTGTTGGTACCCCTCAGTTAAAGAAGGAAAAACCCACAATTCTCACTGAAATCACTTGAAACTCACAAAAGTAACAATAAATAAAAATTTATTGAAAATTAAATAATCAAAATCAGCCATCACTTTTGAATTGTGGATTAACATAATTATTTAAAAAAACAAACTAATGAAATAGGGCCGGACAAAAATGATGGTACCCATAACTTAATATTTTGTTGCACAACCTTTTGAGGCAATCACTGCAATTAAACGATTTCTGTATTTGTCAATGCGCATTCTGCAGCTGTCAACAGGTATTTTGGCCCACTCCTCATGAGCAAACAGCTCCAGTTGTCTCAGGTTTGATGGGTGTCTTCTCCAAATGGCATGTTTCAGCTCCTTCCACATATGTTCAATGGGATTCAGATCTGGGCTCATAGAAGGCCACTTTAGAATAGTCCAACGCTTTTCTCTCAGCCATTCTTGGGTGTTTTTGGCTGTGTGTTTTGGATCGTTGTCCTGTTGGAAGACCCATGACCTGCGACTGAGACCAAGCTTTCTGACACTAGGCAGCACATTTCTCTCCAGAATGCCTTGATAGTCTTCAGATTTCATCGTACCTTGCACACTTTCAAGACACCCTGTGCCAGATGCAGCAAAGCAGCCCCAAAACATTACTGAGCCTCCTCCATGTTTCACCGTAGGGACAGTGTTCTTTTCTTCGTATGCTTGGTTTTTCAGTCTATGAACATAGAGTTGATGTGCCTTACCAAAAAGCTCCAGTTTGGTCTCATCTGTCCAAAGGACATTCTCCCAGAAGCTTTGTGGATTGTCAACATGCATTTTTGCAAATTCCAGTCTGGCTTTTTTATGAGTTTTTTTCAGCAGTGGTGTCCTCCTTGGTCGTCTCCCATGAAGTCCACTTTGGCTCAAACAACGACGAATGGTGCGATCTGACACTGATGTACCTTGGCCTTGGAGTTCACCTTTAATTTCTTTGGAGGTTGCTCTGGGCTCTTTGGATACAATTCGAACGATCCGTCTCTTCAATTTGTCATCAATTTTCCTCTTGCGGCCACGTCCAGGGAGGTTGGCTACTGTCCCGTGGGTCTTGAACTTCTGAATAACATGAGCCACTGTTGTCACAGGAACTTCAAGCTGTTTAGAGATGGTCTTATAGCCTTTACCTTTAAGATGTTTGTCTATCATTTTTTTTCGGATGTCCTGGGACAATTCTCTCCTTCGCTTTCTGTTGTCCATGTTCAGTGTGGTACACACCTTTTCACCAAACAGCAGGGTGACTACTTGTCTCCCTTTAAATAGGCAGACTGACTGATTATGAGTTTGGAAACACCTGTGATGTCAATTAAATGACACACCTGAGTTAATCATGTCACTCTGGTCAAATAGTTTTCAATCTTTTATAGAGGTACCATCATTTTTGTCCAGGCCTGTTTCATTAGTTTGTTTTTTTAAATAATTATGTTAATCAACAATTCAAAAGTGATGGCTGTTTTTGATTATTTAATTTTCAATAAATTTTTATTTATTGTTACTTTTGTGAGTTTCAAGTGATTTCAGTGAGAATTGTGGGTTTTTCCTTCTTTAACTGAGGGGTACCAACAATTTTGTCCACGTGTGTATATATATATATATGTGTGTGTGTGTGTGTGTGTGTGTGTGTGTGTGTGTGTGTGTGTATATATATATATATATATATATATATATATACAGTCTCTGACAAAAGTCTTGTCGTATAAGGATATATTAACCTTAAATGGCATATAACTTTATTTCTGATCAATCAGTTCTCACAAAAAATGGTTCATTTTAATGTCAAGGGTTTTCACATTAATAACTGGGTGCAAATTGAACCCGTCATAAAGTGTCCTGATGTTCACGTCTTGGTAAAGCCCATGACATCTGTTTTTGCAAGGACAAAAGTCTTGTCATGTCTTTAAATGATTCAACCAATCACAGATTAGAAGTTCACCTGTGACAAATACTGTAACTGACACATTCCCAGGTGTGTATAAAAAGAAACCCAAGACACAAGACCTTCATATGAAGCCCAACCTGACCCCGACAGCATGCCAAAGATCCAACCACAGACTAAAGTGCTGATCACCAAGACCCTGAAGACCAAGTCTGCTGCTGAGGTGGCAGACAGCTTTAATGTATCCAAATGGCAAGTAGAGAGGATAAGAAAAAGATCTGAAGAAACTGGTGACGTTTATGACAAGCCCAGGTCAGGCAGACACCTGTCAGAGAAGAGCATTTGTTGCTTTGACGGTCCAGGTCCAGTATCTTTCAAACAGTATTCCCAACGTATTTACAATGGTTAACCAACAGAAACAACCACACAATGGTGGTTTAATTCAACAGTGTGTGCTCACTTGAGTTTCAACGGCTGAGTCGCATTGTGTCAGTATGTTTCAACTGCAACAGAGTTACACGTGAACTGGTCCCCAGAAATCCCTGTATCTACAAGAACAGTTTGTCAAATTCTCTCACGCAGTGTTCTCCATAGTCAAATTAGTGCATAGAAACTAGCATTAAACAGAAGACAACAAAAAATCGTGTTGCATTTGTCAAGGTCCACAGCTTGCAGGAAAGATGGACAATAAAAAGTGGCAGAAGGTTGATTTTTCCAATGAATCATCCATTGAGCTGCATCCCAATCAACACAAATCCTGCAGAAGCCGCACTGACCAAGATTCACCAAGAAAACAGTTAAGTTTGGTGAAAGAAAAATCATGGTTTGGGGTTACATCCGATACAACGATACGATAAAACCAATAAAGACAATATCTTAGAAGACACAGTACCTCACAAGTTAAGATTCATATACAGCAGAGAACAAGTGGGTCTTTAGCTTTGCTTTGAACAACTTTACTGAGAAAGCTGGCCTAATGTCAGACTGAAGAGCGTTCCATATAGACAGTGCACGGAAATAAAAACTGGCACCAATTGTCTTCTTTTTAACTCTAGCGACAGTCAACAGACCCATCCTGTGGGAGCGCAAGGATCTTGCTGGTTCATATGGAACTACCAGCTCCTTTAAATATGATGACCCTGTGCTGCTTACAGCTTTATATGTTCAAGAAGCATCTTAAAATCAGCTCTAACATGAACTGGGAGCCAAGCGAGAGAGACTAACACCGGTGAGATGTGGTCATATTTCTTTGTTCCAGTCAGAATGCGGGCTGCTGCATTCTGAACCATCTGTAGGCTATGAAAGCTCCTCTTAGGCAAGACAGACAGGAGAACATTACAATATTCCAATCTCGAATTCACAAACGAATGGATAAGAACCTCAGCATCTGTAAAAGACACAAAAGAACGAATCTTGGTGGAAGAAAGCTATTTTTGTCATTTCTCTAATGTGGGAAACAAATGCAAGAGAATGATCAAAAGTTACGCCAAAGTTTTTAACACTGTCCTTGCACTAAATCATTCTGTCATCAAAGGTCCAGGCAGCGTTTTTGAAATGGGCCTCTGTACCCCTATGGAGATATTCCAATAAAAATCTGCCGTTTCCAGCTGGAATAGTCATTAAAAATGTCTACACTGTATTTCTGATTCATTTATTGTCTTTATTGAAAAAAAATGCTTTTCTCTCAAAAACAAGGATATTTCTAAGTGACCCCAAACTTTTGAACGGTAGTGTATACATTGGTATATTGTATATTGTACAGGTTTGGGGAAATGGCCACTTATTAGGGTTATGGCAGTGGGGATGAAGCTGTTGAAACACTTTATGTTGCCTTTTCCTTTAATTTGCCCCTTGTCTGTGCGTATTTTTATGCTATTCAGGAAAAAAAGCATGAAATGCAAGCTAAAGCCAGCCTCCACTTTTGGATAATTTTCTTAGATCCATATACAGAGTATCAAAAACCTCACCTTCACTCTCACTCCTGCTGAGACGTTTTATTTGAAGCCTTTATTTTAAAAGATCAACCACATGGTGTAGCAGGAGACATGTTAGCAGATCAGAGAAGCCAGCAGGATCTCTCGTTTGGGTGCCATGGATACCTGGCAGTCCAGTCAGCAATCATTCAGTTATTTCACCCTGGATCAGACAATTAACTGAGACTGACCAAGTACCTGTTTCTTCTCCTTGCATGGCCAAAATATGATAAGCATGGCAAAAATTGCCAAACATAAAAATGCCAGGTAAATAAAACATTAATGTGATGTTTATATTTCAATGTGTTGCATCTTAATTAGCGTCTTCGTTTATCCTTTGCCCTCACTTCTGGTGTGACAGTGCCGATGTTGCTGATGACTGAAGCTGAGGAGATGGAGCTAAGAAATGTGAGAAACAAACAGCTGCTAACCATTAGCTGCTATACTTGCAGGTTTTATAAACTTTGTGTTGCTTTGCCACATCTGTGCTTTGCACATGTTAATGCAGACAACAGATGTATGATCTAAATTATGCATTCATGTGTAATGTGTTTGTGTTGTTTTGTTTGTAAGAGTCTTTATCCTTTCCTGTGTGATGGTTAAACGATTCACTCAAACACCTTTCTGATCATGTGTGCTGCGTTGAGCCAGTTCAGGTCATTTACAATTATCCTTACAGCCCCAACTCCCACAGCGAACTGGTTCTTTGTCACACCTCTTGCGAAGCTTTATCAAAGCTCAGTCTATGACATTTCTGCTCACGACTGGAAACTTTTTAAGTTAATACACTGTCAGAGGAATCTGAGCCTGGTGGAACAAATGTCAGCTTTGGACCCACTGTGAGCTGTGGGTCCATAAACTATGAATGCTCTCTAGACCAGAATGACATTCTTACATTTCAGCCCGGTCTCACGGGGATTCGTGAAACTGTCACGTCAGTTTTTGTTTCGGTTTCGTGCGCACCAACACGATGTCGTCATGTTTTTCGTGCCGCTCACCACGAGCGAAACCCGCTGTGGTAATCACATCTGAAAGTGGTTTATACCGGCGGATTCATGACGATCTAAGCTGTCCATCGGCGTTTGCGGTGGCCGCTGCGGCCGCTGCGGCCGCCGGACATTCTTTAAATTCCTATGCAAATTCGGCGGATTCATGACGATTTAAGCTGTCCATCGGCGTTTGCGGCCGCCACCGCGGCCGCCATTGCGGCTGCCAGACATCTGGCTGCAGCGGCGGCCGCGGCGGCGGCCGCAAACGCCGATGGACAGCTTAAATCGTCATGAATCCGCCGGTATAAACCACTTTCAGATGTGATCCGGCCGCCGCTGCGGCCGGATGTCTGGCGGCCGTAATGGCGGCCGCGGCAGTGGCCGTAATGGCGGCCGCGGCAGCGGCCGCAAACGCCGATGGACAGCTTAGATCGTCATGAATCCGCCGAATTTGCATAGGAATTCAAAGAATGTCCGGCGGCCGCGGTGGCGGCCGCGGTGGCGGCCGCAGTGGCGGCCGCAGCAAACGCCAATGGACAGCTTAGATCGTCATGAATCCGCCGAATTTGCATAGGAATTCAAAGAATGTCCGGTGGCCGCAATGGCGGCCGCAGCGGCGGCCGCAAACGCCAATGGACAGCTTAGATCGTCATGAATCCGCCGGTATAAACCACTTTCAGATGTGATTACCACAGCGGGTTTCGCTCGTGGTGAGCTGCACGAAAAACATGACGACATCGTGTTGGTGCGCACGAAACCGAAACAAAAACTGACGTGACAGTTTCACGAATCCCCGTGAGACCGTGTTGTACATTTCTGAGCTTTGGGAGTACATTTAAGCTCAAAGAGTATCAAGGCTAAGTACTGTCTCTCGATCACAATCATCTGTGCTAAAATCCAGTTTCCTGCCACCCTGAACAGGATACATGATTTATAAAATGGATGGACGGGCAGAAGAATGATAAAAATGTCTTTCTTATTACTCTGCTGAAATACGTTGCATCTTTGAGTGAAGAAAGCGTCTAACTCCATCAAAGACTGCAGAGAAGACAAAAAGGCTCTCAGGTGCCCTCGCACTGGAGCTGATTCTCTGTCCTTGTGGAACAAACAGTATGACAGCAGATCACAGCATCTCTCAGCTTTACATTTCACAAATCTGAACATGAAGTGCTCACTGAAAGCTTTCTGTCTTTAGTAAAACACTGTAAAGGTCTTGACCTTATTGGATAATGTACTGAGATTACTTACAGCCCAATTCACAAATAAAGCATTGAGCTGTAAGACTGCAGACAATGAAATTCAATCAAATGAATATGGAGTGGGTGCTATAGCTTCTTCTTCTTCTTCTTCTTCTTCTTCTTCTTCTTCTTCTTCTTCTTCTTCTTCTTCTTCTCCTTTCGGCTTTTCCCTTCAGGGGTCGCCACAGTGAATCAACTGCCTCCATCCAACCCTGTCTGTTGCATCCTCTTCTCTCACACCAACTACCTTCATGTCCTCTTTAACCACATCCATAAACCTCCTCTTTGGTCTTCCTCTGGGCCTCCTGCCTGGCAGTGGGAAACTCAGCATCCTTCTACCAATATATTCACTCTCTCTCCTCTGGACATGTCCGAACCATCTCAGTCTGGCCTCTCTGACTTTATCTCCAAAGCCTCTAACATGTGCTGTCCCTCTGATGTACTCATTCCTGATCCTATCCATCCTGGTCACTCCCAAAGAGAACCTCAGCATCTTCAGTTCTGCTACCTCCAGCTCTGCCTCCTGTCTTTTCCTCAGGGACACTGTCTCCAGACCAAACAACATGGCTGGTCTCACCACAGTTTTGTAAAACCTTTCCTTTCATTTTAGCTGAAACTCTTCTATCACACATCACACCTGACACTTTTCTCCAGCCATTCCAGCCTGCCTGTACACGCTTCTTCACCTCTTTTCCACACTCTCCATTGCTCTGGACCGTTGACCCTAAGTACTTAAAATCCTCCACCTTCTTGATCTCTTCTCCCTGTAACCTCACTCTTCCACTTGGGTCCCTCTCATTCACACACAGATACTCCGTCTTACTGTGGCTAACCTTCATTCCTCTCCTTTCCAGGGCAAACCTCCATGCCTCTAGCTTCTCCTCCACCTGTTCCCTGCTCTCACTACAGATCACAATGTCATCTGCAAACATCATAGTCCATGGAGACTCCTGTCTAACCTCGTATGTCATCCTGTCCATCAGCATAGCAAACAAGAAGGGACTCAGAGCTGATCCCTGATGTAGTCCCACCTCCACCTTGAACTCCTCTGTTACTCCTACAGCACACCTCACCACTGTCTTACAGTCCTCATACATGTCCTGCACCACTCTAACATACTTCTCTGCCACTCCAGACTTCCTCATACAAAACCACAGTTCCTCTCTGGACACCCTGTCATAAGCTACAGGTCTTTAACCCTCAAGCGACCAAGCTATTTTAGCGACTAAAATGACCGACTGGGGTCATTTATGACCCCACTATATTTTACACAGGAATATGCCTACTTTAGTGCCTATTTTTGTGCTTTCTTACCTATTCCACTCCACTGCATTTTAAGACAGATATTCTAAAACAACCTTCTGTAATTATTCATGGATTTTAATCATTTTTGACTCAGAGCTAAAGTAAAACCATATGAACAATATGATGCATTGTAAGAACGCAGTAACATTTATTTAGACACGCTTTGTCTGCCACTTCTTTTAAAACTTTACTCCTTTTGTTTCCTCAATAGTAAATCAAAAGTACATAAAAACAAAATCTACACAAACATCTTGTCTGTATGTGTGCAATGTAAAATGCAGAGAAGTATTTAGATTAGGGGCGGCTGTGGCTCAGGTGGCAGAGCCCTTCGTCCAATGCAAGACACTTTACCCAGCTTACCTCCAGTGCTGCCACTTACACTGGTGTATGAATGTGTATTTTGTGTAATGTTGGTGGTGGTCAGAGGGGTTGTAGGAGTGGATTGGCAGCCAGTCAGTCTTCCCCAGGGCAGCTGTGGCTAAAAATGTAGGTCTGCCAGCTATAGTGCACTGCAAAACACTGAAATATAGCGATTAGAGGTAGAAATAAATAAATAAAACTAAGGCCTGCAATAGTGAAAAACCTATACATCTTTCTGGGGTCATAAGTGACCCCAGACAAGTTTCCATTATCCTTGTCACACCAGTTGGCTTTACAAAAACTATGAGCAGATGTAGGACAAGTAGATTGACAAATTCATGGTAGGAAACATTTATCAGATAAAAGATATAAAAACAGCAAATATAATTATATGACTGGGGTCATAAATGACCCCACTCGGTTGCTTGAGGGTTAAACAAATTACTTTAATAGATGGATTTGACATCCTGCAGTCTGTGAGCAGACGTGCTTATTAAATCTGTGAGCTGTTGTACAGGAAAAGGTCAGCAGAGCAGTCCACCTGCAGCAAAAGTTCTATTTTGCACAAATTACAGCATTACAGCACGGCGGGTATGAACTCAGAGACTGAGCTGTCATGGACTTGTAAAACTATAAATACGCAGAATTTCTAAATCTACAAATTGCTTTGGCCTCAAGACTATGCATTACGGTAGCCCTTTTTTCTGTTTTGGTGTGTTTGTATAAGTTCCTCTCAATTTGTTCATTTTTAGAGAAACAAAGAGACATCACGAGAAAAGAGTATACTAGTAATACTTCTCTGTTTCTTACTTGAAGGGTAGAGATCAAACCTGTGTTGTGTGGTAAAGAAAAAATGAGAAAAAAACACTGCAGTTTTCGTCTGTCAAAGCCCCCCAATGTGTTGCTTTATTTCATGTCCAGCTGACATCCCAAGGTATCATTGAATTCTGCCAGCCGATGAATGAAAATGACGATGATCGACTACTCCATATATCTGATGGTGAATAAAATATTAAAATGTGGTGTTTATATTCGGATGTGTTGCATCTAAATTAGCTGCATCGTCTATCCTTTGCCCTCACGCTTTTGGTGTGAAAGTGCTCCAGTTGCTGATGACTGTAGCTGAAGAGTTTGAGCTAAGAAATGTGAGAAACAAACGTGAAAGTGATAATGAGCTACTTCATAAATCTCATGGTGAAAAAGATAGAAATATTAACAATTTTGTTCTATCTATCTATCTATCTACACACACACGTATGTACATATGTATATATATATATATATATATATATATATATATGAGTGTGTGTGTGTGTGTGTGCGCGTATATAACCCTGAAAAACACCTTCAGGTGCATGTATATATATACATATACACATACACACACACACACATATTTGGGATAGAAAGTTTGGGCACCCCAAGTAAAAAAATTGTATTAATGTGCATAAAGAAGCCAAGGAAAGATGGAAAAATCTCCAAAATGCATCAAATTACTGATGAGACATTCTTATAAAATGTCAAAAAAATGTTAGATTTTATTTCCATGATTTACACTTTCAAGATAACAGAAAACACCAGGGGTGTTTTGCACAGTCTTCAGCAGTAATTTTTGTTGGTAAATGAGAGACATTAGAATGGGACATGTCTGCACCTTCATACCAAAAATGAGGAAGTGAATTCAGTGACGTACGTGCATTATGTTTACGCGAGACTGTCCTCCTTGAAAAAACGACCACATAGGTCGTCTGTACACGCCCGTATTACGACCGAGTGTTACATTTTGAAGTTAAGCGACCTCTAGCGGTTGAGTAAATATCGACACTCCGGTGTCTCAGCTGAAACGTCACCATGAACAAACTTTGACCTAACACTAACCCTATCTTATTACAAAAGAGATGTTTAGTAGCTTGTTACAAAAAACTAAACCTTGTCTTTTAACCAAGTCCCGATTCTGATTAATTCTTACATGTCTCCCCTTTTTTTCTTTTTTTCTTTTTTTTACGATCTTTCTATCCCTGGCCCAAACCTCTTATCCTAACCTTAACCAGTTAAATCCTCTTCTAAAATTCAAACAAGAACGGAAAAAGTTTAGCTCACTGGGTTTTACGTTGCTTCTCTAACTGAGAATCATGGGTTCAAAACTCCAAATAGGCTTACTCTTGGATTTGGTTTAAGTTGATCGGTTTCTTGGCCCTTCCTCCCCCCCCCCCCCTTTTTTTTTTCTTCTTTTGGTTGTATAGTCCATTTTTCTTTTTTTTCTCTTTCTTTTTTTAAGGTGCAGGCCTCTGAGATAAATTAAGCCTTTTAAAGCATTGGGGAGTGTTCTTCACCTCCCCTTCTTTTTCAGTCTTGGCCGGGGAGGGCCGGGCAGAGCAGGGGCAGGCCCCCACATCATTATTTGCCCCTCCCTTATGGAGGGGCAATTCTTATCTGGGTTTGGTAGGCCCGTGCTATGTAAAAGACAATTGTCTAACCCTAAACCCCAACCCTAACCATAACCATAACCCTAAACCCGTCTTGCGAAAGTGAGGGAAAAGCCGTTTCGCGAGAGAAAAGCCGTTTCACGAATTAAATCCCGTAATGCCTTCCTGTCCCCCGTAGGGGCGCTAACCTAAATATGCTCTCAATGGTCGTATTCAGGGGCACGTTACATACGACCTGTGTGGTCGTATGAGTTTGAGGGCTTGTTGGTTTACGCTGGGAGCTGCTATGATTGGTGGAACCAATGGGAGGCTGGCCAAAATTGTGAATATGTGTGTGTGTGTGTGTGTGTGTGTGTGTGTGTGTGTGTGTGTGTGTGTGTGTGTGTGTGTGTGTGCTCAGGTGCTGGCTATACTTGTGGGGACCACAAGTATAGCCAGCACATAAATATCATGCAATACGTTTTACCAGTCTTCTATAGAGGGTGGGTCCTGACATAGACATTTTTTGTAATGGCTTTTTTGCTGGCAACCAGCAAAATTCTGGACAAGTATATCTTAGGGCAGGGGTCGGCAACCTTCAACACTCAAAGAGCCATTTCGACCCGTTTCCCACAGAAAACACCGGGAGCCACAAAATCCTTTTGCCACAACTGTAGCAAAACCAAAAACAATGTGACTTGTGGGGACCTCATTTCGGTCCCCTCAAGTTTAAACAGTGTTTCTTGGCCATGTTGTTGTTACTGAAAAAAGTAAAAGTTCAAAAACATTTCTTTAGGGTTAGGCATTGTTTTGGTCTGGGTTAAGGTTAGGGTTAGGGTAAGGGTTAGGGGTTAGATATGAATGGGAGTCAATGGTATGTCCCCACAATGATAGAAAAACATAGTATGTGTGTGTGTGTGTGTGTGTGTGTGTGTGTGTGTGTGTGTGTGTGTGTGTGTGTGTGTAGTGCTTAACAAATTTATTAGACCACCTGTCATAAAAACAAGAAAACAAATATTTTAC
Organism: Acanthochromis polyacanthus; assembly: GCF_021347895.1. Lineage (NCBI taxonomy): Eukaryota > Metazoa > Chordata > Actinopteri > Pomacentridae > Acanthochromis > Acanthochromis polyacanthus. Next base: position 32,384,852 of record NC_067119.1, on the reverse strand, counting down.
AAATAGGTCATAACTTTATTTCAAACTAAACTTTGTATTGTTATTTATTAGGGAAATAAAAAAGTGGAACAACTAAATAGTCCTAATTCATATAAATCCGACCCTGATGACAGCTTGCATTCTTGTTGCATTGTTTTTATGTACTTTTCAATAGTCTCTTTTGTTACTGAGTTCCAAATAGCTTCTAACTGTTCCCAGAGACTTGCTTTGGATGAAACTTTTGTGCAGTCTATTTTTGAATTCAATAAATCCCAGGTCTGTTTCATAGGAGTCTGGATTTTGACTTGGCCGGTTCATTAGCTCCACAACTCCAGATTCCTTCCACAACTCCTTTCTTGGTCCAGTAGTCTCTACACAGCTTTGAGGTGTGCTTGGGGTTTTTGTCTTCTTGATTTATGAACCCATGACCAATCAGGCTTAGTCCAGAAGGAGTTCCATGATGTTTTGGTAGACCTTCTTGTTCATGATACCATCAATTTTAACTAGTTTGCCCATGCTGTTTCCACAAATGGAACCACATACACACGTGGACAAAATTGTTGGTACCCCTCAGTTAAAGAAGGAAAAACCCACAATTCTCACTGAAATCACTTGAAACTCACAAAAGTAACAATAAATACAAATTTATTGAAAATTAAATAATCAAAAACAGCCATTACTTTTGAATTGTTGATTAACATAATTATTTAAAAAACAAACTAATGAAACAGGCCTGGACAAAAATGATGGTACCTCTATAAAAGATTGAAAACTATTTGACCAGAGTGACATGATTAACTCAGGTGTGTCATTTAATTGACATCACAGGTGTTTCCAAACTCATAATCAGTCAGTCTGCCTATTTAAAGGGAGACAAGTAGTCACCCTGCTGTTTGGTGAAAAGGTGTGTACCACACTGAACATGGACAACAGAAAGCGAAGGAGAGAATTGTCCCAGGACATCCGAAAAAAAATGATAGACAAACATCTTAAAGGTAAAGGCTATAAGACCATCTCTAAACAGCTTGAAGTTCCTGTGACAACAGTGGCTCATATTATTCAGAAGTTCAAGACCCACGGGACAGTAGCCAACCTCCCTGGACGTGGCCGCAAGAGGAAAATTGATGACAAATTGAAGAGACGGATCGTTCGAATTGTATCCAAAGAGCCCAGAGCAACCTCCAAAGAAATTAAAGGTGAACTCCAAGGCCAAGGTACATCAGTGTCAGATCGCACCATTCGTCGTTGTTTGAGCCAAAGTGGACTTCATGGGAGACGACCAAGGAGGACACCACTGCTGAAAAAAACTCATAAAAAAGCGAGAGTGGAATTTGCAAAAATGCATGTTGACAAGCCACAAAGCTTCTGGGAGAATGTCCTTTGGACAGATGAGACCAAACTGGAGCTTTTTGGTAAGGCACATCAACTCTATGTTCATAGACTGAAAAACCAAGCATACGAAGAAAAGAACACTGTCCCTACGGTGAAACATGGAGGAGGCTCAGTAATGTTTTGGGGCTGCTTTGCTGCATCTGGCACAGGGTGTCTTGAAAGTGTGCAAGGTACGATGAAATCTGAAGACTATCAAGGCATTCTGGAGAGAAATGTGCTGCCTAGTGTCAGAAAGCTTGGTCTCAGTCGCAGGTCATGGGTCTTCCAACAGGACAACGATCCAAAACACACAGCCAAAAACACCCAAGAATGGCTGAGAGAAAAGCGTTGGACTATTCTAAAGTGGCCTTCTATGAGCCCAGATCTGAATCCCATTGAACATATGGGGAAGGAGCTGAAACATGCCATTTGGAGAAGACACCCATCAAACCTGAGACAACTGGAGCTGTTTGCTCATGAGGAGTGGGCCAAAATACCTGTTGACAGCTGCAGAACGCTCATTGACAAATACAGAAATCGTTTAATTGCAGTGATTGCCTCAAAAGGTTGTGCAACAAAATATTAAGTTATGGGTACCATCATTTTTGTCCAGCCCTATTTCATTAGTTTGTTTTTTTAAATAATTATGTTAATCAACAATTCAAAAGTGATGGCTGATTTTGATTATTTAATTTTCAATACATTTTTATTTATTGTTACTTTTGTGAGTTTCAAGTGATTTCAGTGAGAATTGTGGGTTTTTCCTTCTTTAACTGAGGGGTACCAACAATTTTGTCCACGTGTGTACATGTCACGTGCAGGAGGGTTGGAAGGCTTTTTACGTGTCTGCATCTAGGGATTTTTTTTTATATTTCATCTATGGCTGCAACGGTCTTTATCTTTGTCACAACTAGAGATTGAAACTATTGAACGTATTAATTAACAGACAAACTAATTCCAATCATAGTTAAAGCTTTTGCAGCTTTCTATTCACAGTACTGCAGTTTAATGAGGAACAGGAACCCTGCTGATGAATGCAGACTGTGTTTGGTCCACATTTATGAGAAATATGTTGTTAATTTATATGCCATGTGGGTCATTTATGACCCTTGTGAGGCATTCAAAGGACGGCAGGCTCACTATTGAGGTCTACATATTGATTAAGGTTGCCAAAACCAAAGACACTAACACTAATTAGACTGCATATTATACAAATGCACAGAGAGTAATCTGCTGTTGGCTGATGGGAAATAACCAGTTGAAACCTTGTTTCCTGGAAATATACAGGGTGGGCCAAAAGTAGGCTTCCACTTCAACCACCGAACACGTGCTTTCAAAATGATTTCTTCTGCAATAATTGCCTGGTGTGAAGTTGGGGGAGTGTTAACCCGTTGCGGTTCAGTGGCCCGCGGGTAGGCCGTTTTGATATCTGCATTTTTTTTTTTCATTTTTCCCCTTAACTGAGAACCAAACCGAACCGAACCGTGACTTCCGTACCGAAATATATACCGAACTGGGATTTTTGTGTACTGTTACATCAGTTACATCAATGTTCAGTTCAAGCTGTGACTAAATGTTTTGTATCTTTGTAGGTACACTGTGATCTGTACGTTTCATTGTGTAAATGATAAACTGAGGCATAATATTGTTGAAATTGTACTTATTTTTCTTTTTTCAAATTCTGTTTTTATTCCATAAAGGAATCAGCAGATACACAATTTCTGACAAACTCACATTGCAAACGGTTTTTCAATTTTAGAAATGAGTAGACATATGGAACCTGTGTATAAAAATAATGAAAAATAGAACACATACACTTACACCAGGAAAAGAAAAAACAACAAAACGAAAAAAAGACAAAAAGCAAATAAACCTGTGCAGCAGAGAACCAGGGGTGTCATGTTACAACTTATGTCATTTAAAGTCTGATCTATGTAGGCTAATAAACTCAATCCAGTTATTGCAACATTTCTCAAACATGTCTGTTTTGAGTCTCAGAGCAAATGTTATTTATGTAATGGAGAAATCTCCATTACATAAATATCATGCAATACGTTTTACCAGTCTTCTATAGAGGGTGGGTCCTGACATAGACATTTTTTGTAATGGCTTTTTTGCTGGCAACCAGCAAAATTCTGGACAAGTATATCTTAGGGCAGGGGTCGGCAACCTTCAACACTCAAAGAGCCATTTCGACCCGTTTCCCACAGAAAACACCGGGAGCCACAAAATCCTTTTGGCATTTAAAATGAAGACAACACTGCATATATCGCTTTTTTTTTTTTTTACCTCTATGCCCTTGTTAATCAGTCGTGATTAATTAATTACAAAGCCTCTAATGTGTCACTTGTGTCCTTCCACTAATATTTATCTTACTTGGTTAATGTCATTTTTGCTCTTGGACCTCATATGTTACGTAATGTTAGCTGGAAATCAATAGTTTGTGAATGTCTATTTAACTTGTAAAATCTATTTATCTTAAGCTAATAACTTTTCTCTGGTAAGTCGCTGCCCTATTTTCCAAGACGACACTCCTCTGACTCTCTGACCTGCTGCCGTGTTCTTGTAAGTAACGTGTATCACCCTATCACGAGTACTTTTGACTCAAAGACAAGACGTGTCTTTCTTGGAGTGGAGCTTTAATATACAGGCTTACCATTCTTGAGTACAAAACGATGTGAAACTACAGGCGTCGCTTCTCCATCTCCTCTGCATCAACTTTGCGCTCTCATGTCCCAGCCAGAGGAAACCCCCAGCAGCACATCCGGTGGAGTGACATGTCAAAGTAAGAGCAGTAATTTCACAATAAAACTCTCTATATTAAAATGAATTGAAATGCGCCTGAAAGGCAGAACAATTTATTTTCCAAAGTTACAGGGAGCCACAACAGAGGGCTGAAAGAGCCGCATGCGGCTCCGGAGCCATGGGTTGCCGACCCCTGCCTTAGGGTAACCAATGAGTTGTGGTGGCGTCTTACCAAAGTATACCTCCTGGAAACAAAGATCAATCTTGATTCTTAAAACCTTCTCCATGCTATCTCTGATCATCTTCAAGAAGCTGTGAATCCTTATTTTTCTTGAGAAATTTTAGGTTGTTCAGAATGTTTTGTAAAAAAAAAAAAAAGATAGTTCTTTCAATGTGAGCACTTTCAGAATCCATTTTTTCCACACTAAAACAAAGGGAAATATTTGGAGTTGTTTACACATTATAATGTAGCAATTTCAGTGATTTGAACCTGTTCTTCAATAGGTTTGATTAGGCGGATATAGGTTATATGTCCACCCCTCCTTTACCTTTGTCCCCCCATTAATGTCGCCCTTTCAGTTTACGAATGAACGACCTCTTCTGCGTAGTTCAAACAGTCAGCCTGGCTGCAGCCTCTCTCAGCGGGAGTCTCTTACAAACAATCAGCAGTATGGCAGGTTACAGTCTGCCATTTTCAGTGTTAGTTATTTTTGCATCTTGTCATGATCACATAACAGTTGTTTAATCAGCTACTATTTCTGTCACGCCCTCATGCTCCGGTGCGATGACTAATCAGCGGAATTGCGAGCGGCTGCGCTGAGGAGCACAGCAGGTGCAAATACTAATCAGTGTAGTATAAATCCCGGCTCGACACTCAGTTCGACGCTGGTTCATTGTTCATTCCCCCCGCTGCACATCGTTTCTCGGACTCTGTTTCTACATTGGATAACCATCATCACGTCCCCGCTTCTCGGACTCCATCGCCCTCTGGATGATCTGGCCCGTGTCCCTGCCATCGTCACGCTTTTCCCCCCACCGTTTCTGACAGCTCGGCTCCCTCTTCCGTCTTCATTTCCCTGGACTCAGTAAGCACCCTTCCCCGTTCATTTAGTTAGTTTTTATGTTCTGTTTGTACCTCGGCCTACGGGTCCGCCCTCTGTTTAGTTTAGTTAATTACTCCTTCTCGTTGTTCTCCTTTTGCATTAAATATTAAGAGTCTTCTGTTATATTTTTATTATTAAATCATTTTTTGCATCATCTACCTGTCTGTGCCTGCTGCTTGGGTTCACACTTCTGGAAATCGTGACAATTTCTCCCGTGCTATTTTTAGTGTGTACACTCTCAGATCAATACAGCCCACCTCCAGCGATATCCTTATCAGCAGCAGCAGCCAATCACCAACCCCCATCAACAGAAGCTGTTCAATGAACCCCATCAGGTCAAACATAGATTGTCCCTTCACAAAGATATGACGTGTGGACAATGATATGAATGTTGTAATTCCATGTTAAATTCTTCGTGAAAATGGGTTGCTACAATTCATCCAGTGATATTGTAAGGTATGTTTCTGTGTGGTGTTTCTAATTCGTGCTCCATGTGCCCCCTTGAGCACTTGCTCCTCCAAAGGTCTCTGCACGGCCCTGTTTCCTGTGAGCTCCTATCACCAAGCTTTTGGCTCTCAAAAACTTGTCTTCTGATTCTGTTGTGGCTTTGGGTCTTCCATACCTCTTCCTGTCAGAGTTTCCCCCAGTTACTGAGTGTGATTTGATGGTGAAGGAAACTGTACTCACTGACACTTTGACTTTCTTCGAAATTTCTCTGTAGGAAAGACCTACATTTGAAAGTGTTATGATGGTCTGTCTCTCTTCTATTGTTAATTGCTTTTTTCTGTCCATTTTTATAGTAACACCCTACTTTCTGCAGTACAATACTGTTCAAATAATGCTCTATGTATGGTGTTACAGTGTGTTCCAACACTACTTTTTTGCAGACAGAGGAGAGTAATCCAGAAAAGTTGGGACACCTGTAGGATTTGGTGGCACCGACCTTCAAGGTTTGATCAACCTCTATTCCTTCAGAACAGCTTTAAGTTGTTAAGCCATTTCTTGTTCCCTGAAAAAGGCCTTTTTGCATCTGGCAGTTCATCACTTACCTTTGTAAAATTTCAAGTTATTCATTGGACTTGAACTTCTGGAATTTCAATATAAAACTGGAAAAATAGGGGCGTTCTAAAACTTTTGACTGGAAATGTAATTGTTCATCTGTTATTAATTGATGTTTTTACTGAGTGTAAAGGGATATTAAGGGCAAAATACTGTTGGGAAAATGTATGCTTAAATGGATTTATAAAATGTTTCTGCAGAATTATAGCAATCAAATTTTTCATTCAGTTAGCAAGATGATCAGAGAAGACTTCTGTAACAACACTGTATGTGAAGCTCTTCTTGCTGCACAGTCTGGAAGAGTTTTCAGAGATGATCTGGGGAATTATTTAAGGAAAAAGTCACTTATGAAAACATAAGTAGGTGGCAATATACAATTTAGAAACCGATATGTGAGCAATGAAGAGTCGAGGTTTTTATGTACATTTATTGTACATAACACAACATGACCTGACACAGGTCAGGTCAGGTTGTACTACATGCTACTGGTACAGTACAATCTGTCGAATTAAAAATGGGTATATGGTTTATCCAAGACTCAGTCTCCAAAGGGCATTAACAGTCACTGGCCAACAATCAGACATGGAGTGGGGCCCCATGTATATGTTCGGTGTAAAGTTGGCGTTTCATCTTAATAGCAGCCCCTGCACCTGGACATCGCAGACATATTGCCAGTGCCTCTCCTTTGATTAAGATACAGTATACTGCAGATGAGAGAAGCACTTGATAAATACGAGGACAACCCAAGTTGCTTTAAACATCCTGGCTTGAAGATCAGCTTATCTGCGAACCAATTCCCTCACTGCAGAGCAACACTGCAGTCACAGGTCTCTAGTAAAAATAAAAGCAGGATCATGGTAGATACCGGTCTTCGACGACATCTGACGTTACGGTGAGTGTATTGCATCATTTCCTGTTTCAGCGCTGTGTCGTCTTGTTAGCATGGCTTCTGCCTCTTCCTCTCCCTCTCCCTCTCTCTCCCTCTCCTACTCAGTGTGCCACATGTTTAGTTATTCCTCTGCCTCCTTTAGTGATAATGATATATGTAATAAGTGCAGCCTTTTTGTATCTCTGGAGGCGAGGCTCTCTGAATTGGAATCGTAGCTCCGCACCATGGAAAATAACCCACTAGCAGCTAGCCAGGCCCCCTTAGCCGGTGCGGACCGCAATAGCTTAGCTGCTAGTGTAGCATCTGTTAGCCGTCCCTTAGCAGCTCCCGAGCAGCCGGGTGGCTGGGTGACAGTTCATAGGAAAAACAGTCCTAAGCTCAAGCCTGCTGTCCCGGCCCACCACAAACCGCTTCATGTTTCTAATCGTTTTACCCCGCTCAGCGACACACCCGCTGAGAAACCAACTCTGATCATTGGCAGCTCCACAGTCAGAAACGTGAAGCTAGCGACACCAGCGACCATAGTTAAATGCCTAAAGATAATCGTAAATATAGCAAGATTGTTATACACGTTGGCGGTAATGACACCCGGTTACGCCAATCGGAGGTCACCAAAATTAGCGTGGCATCGGTGTGTACTTTTGCCAAAACCATGTCAGACTCCGTAGTTTTCTCTGGACCCTTGCCTGATCTGACCAGCGATGACATGTTTAGCCGCATGTCGTCGTTTTGCCACTGGTTGTCTATGTGGTGTCCATCAAACGACATGGGCTTTATAGATAATTGGAGCTCTTTTTGGGGAAAACCTGGTCTGATTAGGAGAGACGGCATCCATCCCACTTTGGCTGGTGCAGCTCTCATTTCTAGGAATATGGCTGATTTTATTAGTACTCCTAAAGCATGACAACCCAGAGTTAAGAGCAGGATGCAGAGCTGTAGTTTTACACACCTCTCTGCAGTTTCCTCACAGCTGTCACCCTCCAGTAATTCAGTTAGCTTTATTGAGACTGTGTCTGTCCCCCGACCACCAAAATTCAATAAATTAAACAAATCAAAAATATACAAAAGAAATAGTAACCATAAAAATTTAATAAAAATTAATACCGCTATTTCAACAGAGCAAAGAAACAGGACAATTAAATGTGGTCTGTTAAATATTAGATCTCTCTCGTCTAAATCTCTGCTAGTAAATGAGTTGATAACTGATCACCAGATTGATTTGTTCTGTTTGACTGAAACCTGGTTGCAGCAGGAAGAATTTGTTAGCCTAAACGAATCAACTCCCCCTAGTCATATTAACTGTCATATTCCTCAAATCACAGGCCGAGGAGGAGGAGTAGCAGCAATCTACCATTCTAGTTTAAAATTGAACCAGAGGTCTAAACCTGATTACAGCTCATTTGAAAATCTCACTCTTAGTCTCTCTCATCCAAATTTGAAAGCTCAGAAACCAGTTTTATTTGTTGTTATATATCATCCTCCTGCTCCTTATTCTGAGTTTTTATCTCAATTCTCAGACTTTTTATCTGAATTAGTGCTCAGTTCAGACAAAGTTATTGCAGGTGACTTTAACATTCATGTTGACATAGACAGCGACAGCCTTACAACAGCTTTTAATTCATTATTAGACTCAATTGGGTTTTCTCAACATGTAAATAAACCAACTCATAGTTTTAATCACACTCTTGACCTTGTCCTGACTTATGGCATAGAAATTGAAGAGTTAACAGTATTTCCCCAGAACCCTCTTCTTTCTGACCATTTTATGATAACGTTTCAATTTAAAGTAAAGGATTGTTTAGCAGCTGAGAACAAATATCATTACAGTAGGTGTTTGTCTGACAATTCAGTATCTAAATTTAAGGAAATAATACCCTCACTGTTTACTTCAGCAACATTTACTGATAAATCAGAAGGCAAATATTATTATTTTACCCCCACAGAAGTGGATTATTATGTTAATAATGCTTCAGCCTCACTGCGTACAACTCTTGATAGTGTTGCACCTGTAAAAAAGAAAGTTATATCTCAGAGAAGACTTGCTCCTTGGTATAATTCCCAGCTGCGGACTTTAAAGCAGGCATCCCGAAAGCTGGAAAGAAAGTGGTATTCCACTAATTCAGAGGTAGTGTATGTGGCTTGGAAAAATAGTCTAGTAATCTATAAAAAAGCTCTTCGTAATGCCAGGACAACTTATTATTCATCTTTAATAGATGAGAACAAGAACAACCCTAGGTTTCTCTTTAGCACTGTAGCCAGGCTGACAAAGAGTCAGAGCTCTGTTGAACCTTGTATTCCTTTAGCTTTAACCAGTAACGACTTCATGAGCTTCTTTACACATAAAATAGTTCTGATTAGAGATAAAATTAATCTGGCCCTTCCTACAAATGTCACAGATGCTTTTGAATTGGCTGTTAGACCTGATGAATCTTTAGAATTCTTCACTCCTATATGTCTCTCTGAACTAATTTCAACAGTTTCTACATCCAAACCATCATCATGTCTTTTAGATCCTATCCCAACTAGACTCTTCAAGGAGATTTTACCTTTAATTAATTCTTCAGTGTTAGATCTGATTAATCTCTCTCTAGTAACAGGCTATGTACCACAGGCTTTTAAGGTTGCTGTCATCAAACCTTTGCTTAAAAAGCCCCCTTTAGATCCAGATGTGTTAGCTAACTATAGACCGATATCCAACCTTCCATTTCTCTCTAAAATTCTGGAAAGAACAGTTGCAAATCAATTATGTGAACACTTACAAAGGAATAATTTGTTTGAAATGTTTCAGTCAGGCTTCAGAGTGCATCATAGCACAGAAACAGCTCTAGTGAAAGTTACTAATGACCTTCTCATAGCATCAGATAATGGACTAGTCTCTATACTTGTTTTGTTAGATCTTAGTGCAGCGTTTGACACAATCGACCACAAAATTTTATTACAGCGTCTAGAACATTCAATTGGCATTAAAGGGACAGCACTGGATTGGTTTAAATCCTACTTATCAGATAAGTTCCAGTTTGTCCATGTCAACAATAACTCTTCTGAGCATACTAAAGTTAATCATGGAGTTCCTCAGGGTTCCGTCTTAGGACCGATACTTTTCACATTATACATGCTTCCTTTAGGCAATATTATTAGGAAGCATGGTATTAACTTCCATTGTTATGCAGATGACACACAATTGTATTTATCTATGAAGCCAGATGAAACTGATCAGTTAGCTAGACTGCAAGATTGTCTTAAGGACATTAAAACCTGGATGACTTTTAACTTCCTACTGCTAAATTCAGACAAAACTGAAGTCATTGTATTTGGCCCCAAACATCTTAGAAACTCGCTTTCAGAGCAAATAGTTACTCTGGATGGCATCACATTGGCCTCCAGTACTACTGTGAGGAATCTTGAAGTTATTTTTGACCAGGACATGTCCTTTAACTCACACATAAAGCAAGTCTGTAGGACTTCCTTTTTTCACCTGCGTAATATTGTAAAAATCAGGAACATTCTGTCTCAGAGTGATGCAGAAAAATTAGTTCATGCTTTTGTTACTTCCAGGCTTGACTATTGCAATTCCTTATTATCGGATTGTCCAAATAGCTCTCTCAAACATCTACAGTTGATCCAAAACGCTGCTGCGAGAGTACTGACAGGAGTTAGCAAAAGAGATCATATTTCCCCTATACTTGCTTCTCTTCACTGGCTTCCTGTTAAATCCAGAATAGAATTTAAAATCCTTCTCCTGACATATAAAGCTCTTAATAACCAATCTCCATCATATCTTAAAGATCTGATAGTACCTTATTATCCTAGTAGAACTCTTCGCTCTCAAGCTGCAGGCTTACTTGTTGTTCCTAGAATTTCTAAAAGTAGAATGGGAGGCAGAGCCTTCAGTTATCAGGCGCCTCTCCTGTGGAACCTGCTCCCAGTTTGGGTTCGGGAGGCAGACACCCTTTCTATTTTTAAGACCAGGCTTAAAACGTTCCTTTTTGACAAATCTTATAGTTGGGGCTGACTGGGTGACCCACAGGGGTTCGGCTTGTGTCTTCATTTGCACAGCTGACTCCCTCTTGGACGTCCCTTCGTTCTTCCTCTAGTCATGCTGCTATAGGCCTAGGCTGCTGGGGGACTTTTCTTGACGCACTGAGCCCTTCTCTATCTACCTTTACATTTAATATGTAAACCGTTATTGCAGTACATTCACTCTGTTTCCCCCTGTGCTATTTCTCCGAGTGTCCCTGGTCCCAGAGCTGGATGCTTCAGATCTGCGGTCGATGTTCCACCAGCTGGTCCAGTCTCCATCATGTCCACTGTGGGATGCTGCTGCTGACCTTCCTCCAGCCCTCTGCTTCCAGCTCCCTTTTTCCACCAGTCAACTCTGCATTGCCTTCACTATACTGTTATGCCAACTTACATACTGTTTGAATTTTACTGCTACCTATATATGGAGTATGTTTAATGTCAGAGCCATACATCATAAGAGTAAATTATGAGTCAGTTTTCAATGTTAGCTTATACTTTGTCTGTGTCACATATCCTGTCATGCATGTATCCAAATGTGTGTTGTGTTTTCCTTGCTTTCCCACCCCTCCCTCTTCTCCCATCCCTCCCCCTTGCCCTCCTCTGTCCTTCTCAACCCGCCCGGCCAGCAGGCAGATGGGTCCCCCCTATATAGAGCCGGGTTCTGCTCGAGGTTTCTTCCCTGTTAAAAGGGTGTTTTTCCTTGCCACTGTCGCCTTTGGGCTTGCTCTGGGGGTCAGGCATATGGGTTCTGTAAAGCGTCTTGAGACAATTTGACTGTAATTGACGCTATATAAATAAAATTGAATTGAATTGAATGAATTGAATAAGCCCCGCTAATGGTGATGTATGCAGGGTGCCAGGGACTATGATGGACAGTGGGAGAGATTATTTAACCTCATATTAGCTACCGCCTGCTCCACGTTAGGCAGCCCCTAGCCAGTTGGATGCTACTGATCACCAAAACCTTCCACGTATGGGTGTAAAGGGGATCTATTGAGCCATTCTCTTCCTTGATTTTTTTCTGTCAAGTTTTGTTTGACAAGATATAATTTGACACTCCCATCAAAATCAAATATATCATCTTTCTCAACAAGCCATTAAGTAAAAACCCAATGAATGCAATAATAACATGCACCAATCAGGCATAACATTATGATCACCTGTCTAAAATTGTGTTGGTCCCCCTTATGCCGTCGAAAATGCTCTGAACCATTGGGCCTGGACCAGAGGACCTCTCAGGGTGCCCTGACTGGCAGCAGGATGTTGGCAGTGGATATTTTGGGTACTCTGGGTTGTACCGTAGGGCCTCTGTGAATTAAACTTGTTCCACTGCATCCTGTTGATACTTGATCAGAATGTTCAGGGAAGTTTGGAGTCTTACAACAGGGCGATTGTCATGTTCCCCAAGATGTTCCTGATGTTATATGTTTTTGTGGTGTGGTGGACTGCATTTTCCTGTGGGGGTAGACCAGTGGCATTTAGGATTGCCATTTGCAAGAGGGAATGTGCTTGTTCTGGGACAACGTTTATTTGGGTGTCTAAGTCTCATCAACATGGATGCAAAAATCCAAAGTTTTCCAGCAGAACACCACATAGTACCAAAATAATCAATGTTTTTCACTTCACCTGTCAGCAGTCCTAATGTTGAATGATGTAAGTGGCCTTTTTCCTGGCATTTATCACAGAGGAGAATTTAACATATTATTTTTTTTATCAAACAATAAAATATATGCTGGTGAAGAACACGCCTATGCAATTTACTCAACCCAGCTGATAATGAATATTTACAGCCACATGTACTGAAGTGGAGTGATACAATCTCTGTGGAGAGAGGAGAAGGGCTGATGCAAACAGCTCTGTAATTAGAATAGATGCCCCTGCGCAGATTTAGTTGCAGTCTTTGGCATATCTGGACCTTTCACATGACAGTTCAAACCTCTGTCCTTAAGAAAAATTGTCTCCAGTCACTGTCTAACACATCAAAAAGCAAAAACAGACGGTGAGGAGGCATATAGGATGAAATAAAAACACATTGTAGGAACAACAAAGGAAAATGAAGTATGGAGGCATGAAAACCACGTTTGAACAGCAGGTTTTAGCATTTTCGCTAAAATAAAGTTTAGCTTTAGGATATTTTACCTAAGTTAAAGTAGTAATGGAGAAAAAACTCTAAAAGTTATTTTTTCAAAATGATGTAAAATATATAGTACTACTAAATGGAAGAATTTGTTGTGCTGAAGGATCTGTTTGGAGACTTAAAAACATAATGTTTGGACTCATCAAAAACCTGACAACAGTTTGCATGACTGCTTTTGAGTTCAGACAACTTCTTAGAAAATTATGTTCAACGAACAAAGTTCAGTGAGTTAAAGGAATTAGATTTTCCTCGACAATTGCAGGAATTTTGAATTTTTTCAGTGATTGGTGGCATAAACATGTTTTTAAGGTGGGTAATTCCGAAAAATTAAGTTTTTTTTTAACAAATGTTTACATGTTATTTCAAGGGTGCTGTACTTAAGCATAACAGAAGTTTAAAAAAAAAAAGCTTCTCCAATGTTTAGGAGGTAGAGGAATTTACCTGAAATCCTGAACTCAAAGCAAAATTCAGTTATAAAACCAGGTTCATGAAGTTACTTCAACTTGAATTTAGTTTTAAATCAACTAAAATCAGATATTAAAAAACTCAAAACATGACATTGGTGCAACATTATTAAACAGCAGAAACATAAATAAATGCAGCTTAAAAGGTTGAGCTACATCCGTAGGCTGGACTTTTAATCTTTTAAACTAATGAACTCATAAGAGTGTATTTTATAGAACTGGATTATACTTTGGTAAGCATTAACGTGTTGATATTAATTTTGCAGCTGGTAAAGCCGAGGTTGGTTTTCATTTGTATTTACTTTAGATCACCTGCTGTTTGTTGGCTCTATTTTGAATTATTAATCTGTAAAGCAGCTCTATAATAAATGTAAAATGTACGTCATCCTCTAAAATGTGTAGGTGATGTCTTTTACAAGTCTTGATAACATTTTAGTTTCTCTGCATCTATAGAACCAACCGTGATTCAAATTGAAGCTGAAACTTGTGTTTACATTTGCTGCTTTGTGTAAATAACTCATTAACCAGGATGTACCTGAAAATGTGACCAGTAAACAATCTATAAATGATTGCATTTATTATAATGAAGTTTTATTTTTGAGGAGGTCTGGATCCAGCCCAAGCTCTCTATGAAGACGAGGAAAAACTTCCTCATGGGAAGAAACCTCGGGAAAGGCAATTCAAAGAGAGATCCCCTTTCCACGGACGGCTGGCTGGAGGCTGCAGGAGAGAAGGAAGAAAAAAACAACTTGAGTTCTTCTGGTTGAACCGAAAACAGCATTAGAGCAGCATTAAATGTTGATTCTACTCCTGTATGTCTGTGGAGGATCCATGTGGATGAGCAAAGTGTAACACTGGTTTTATATCTTCTACGTCTGAGAGGATGTGAAGTCCTGTGTGACGTCAATGTCAATGACAGACAACTTATACTTCCTGTATTGGTGAGTACATAAGACATACATTTTGGAAAATGATGGTTAAAGACGAAAGGAGATGACAGTACGACTTTTAGACTTTCAGCATCTAAAAGTACAAACGAGTCCTTGAAATGTAACTTTGGTCATTTTCCAAAGTCCACAAGAGCTTGTGCAGACTTTGGCAGATATGATGTATACGTTTAACATTGACATGTATGTTCGGTTTGGAATGTTCTGGCAACTTTCAGCGTCTACCAGAGTATATGCAGACTTGAGTGATGTAAATTTCAATGACGGCACGACTTATACTTTCCGCATTGTCGAGTCTGTAAGGTTACATGAGATATACTTTTCAATACTTAATAAATATCCAAGAGTCCACACAGACATGGAAAGACTGCATTACAACATAAACCTTCCTACAAGCGAGTCTGAGAAACATAAATTTCATCATCTTCCAAAGTCTGCTGAATATGCACTGACTTAGGAAGATGATGGTACGACATTTACCTTCATCATCGACAAGTACTTAAGAATTCGTAGACTTCGTCACCTCCCAAAGTCTACAAGACTTCATGCAGACTTGGGAAGACGACGGTACAACTTGTTCTTTCTGCATCGATGAATACATGAAGGTCCGACTGAAACTCTCTTGTCTCCCCAAGTCTGTGAGAGTTAATGCGGCCTTGGAAAGACACGACTACGTAAATGTAGCAATTTTCTAAATCCACCAGAGTTCGTGCAGACTTGGGACGATGGCAGTTTGACGTATACTGTAAAACTTGACTTAATACGATACAAGTGCGTCTGCATAGCGTAAATAAAGGCTGATGGTACCATGTATACTTTAAACATCCACAAGGATCTAAGGTTTGGTAAATTGCTGATAAATAGTTTACAATGTACTTCTCTGGTGTGAAGTAAAACCCCAGAAACAGGATTCTCCAAACAGCCTACCTCGGCCTCCGCCTCCTCCAGCAAACCTCCGCTGCCCTCCAGAGGCAACCGGTCTCTCCAGAACCAGGATCAGCTTGAATACTCCTCCTGCCACATCTATGGAAAGGACCTTCCCATTCTGAAAAATGAAACACAAGGAATGCAAGGTGAAAGTACTGAAGCTCCACAGGAGAATGTTCCCACAACTCTGGATAAGATGTTGTTTTCCTATCAACAACCATCAATACCTTCAAAAAAACCCATGACTTTGCCACAAAAGTTTATTATCCACAACATGAAATAATATATATTATGCATACTCGCAAGGAAATAATGTTTCAACACATCATCCACATGTGTAATATATTGTTCAAAAGATACTTACAAACTACCGTAAATCAAAATTGATTTAAGGTATGCCTACAATGCCATGCTTACTCGTAGCATTTAGGATGTAGTTTGTAAGTATCTTTTGAACAATATATTACACATGTGGATGATGTGTTGAAACATTATTTCCTTGTGAGTATGCATAATATATATTATTTCATGTTGTGGATAATAAACTTTTGTGGCAAAGTCATGTTTTTTTTGAAGGTATTGATGGTTGTTGGTTGTTTTTTCACCACTAACTCTTTGAGTAGATCAAATACCGGGCTTTGCAAAAGTTCTGTTACATGGTTTCATGATCTTTAGAGATGTTTACATGTCGGAGTGAAAAATTCCATTAAATAAACTGAAAGTTCTGCCTTATAGGCAGGTGTCCTTAATACAATTTTTTTTCTCCGGTGAAGTTGTATCAAGATGGAAGTCAAAAGAGTTGAGATATCTGCTCTCCTTTGTGCTGAACATCAGCCGGATGACCGTCCACAGAGTCGCGGAGAGGCTAAAGAATGGTGAAGATCTTTCAGGTCTTCCTCATTCTTGAAAGATCACTGAAAGATCTTCACCATTCTTGAGCCTCTCCGCGACTCTGTGGACGGTCATCCGGCTGATGTTCAGCTGCTTGGCTCTGTCAGACTTGTTGTGGCCAGCATGAAGGAGAGCAGATATCTCAACTCTTTTGACTTCCATCTTGATACAACTTCACCGGAGGAAAAAAAAATTGTATTAATGACACCTGCCTATAAGGTAGAACTTTCAGTTTATTTAATGGAATTTTTCACTCCGACATGTAAACATCTCTAAAAATCATGAAACCGTGTAACAGAACTTTTGCAAAGCCCGATATATTGATATTTAACTATAAAACTAAGCTATTACAAGTTTTACTGATTTTTCATATTTTTTACACGTGACCAAAAGCGCTACACTTGTGTGAATCTTCAAAATATTACAAGAATATGAAGCACTTTGACCCCAAAGTTGAAACTTCTCACACTTAAAGCTTATCATGGTATAAAACTATGGTAGAGATTTTAAGATCCTGAACAACTGAGCTCATTAGATTTTAGTGCATTGAATAGAGGTCATTTTTGTATAAAATCAAAAAATGTAATTTTCGAAAAATGTATTCCTCAGTTACCATTCACACTATTCTCAGTCTGAAAGCATTTCTGATTGCTGAATAGTCATAACATTTGATATGAGAAGCTTCTTTTCTATAGTCCAATCCCTATTTCTGCAAAATGCATAAATATATACCATCAATTTTGAAAAAAATTAGGCTTACAGCCATTTTGAGAGCTTGATAGCACAGTAACTAAAAGACATGCGACCTTGATGATGACAAAAATGGATTCTACAGGAAAAGTTAGGCCTAGATGTATAATATCAGAATTCTGAGATAGAAAAAAACAAAAGTTATTGATCCTCCAACATGGCTGATCATGCTGTGGTAGAAAACGTCAATAAAAACCCTTAATTTTCTATGTGCTGTAACTTCCAAAGTATTAGAGTTTTGTAGCTAAAATTTGGGATTTCTCAGTTTCTCTGATATGCCTACAAGTGTAATTTTTTTCAGAATTTTCTGAGATGGTGACCTGGGGATTTTTTCTAATTCTGGGTGATTTGGCATGGAATGGCCCTATTGTATTTTAATTTTTTTCAATTCAGTAAATTCTGTCACTTTTGACAAGATGACAAAATGCATTTGGCGTGACCGACATGGGACGATAGTTAAGGTGTATCGTGTTTGTGATGAGGTGCAGTGTGAGTGTGGTGTTTTTATCTCAGCCATGGATGATGAAGGAGCTCCCTCAGTTTGGGCCGATGTTCAGGGACCAGCGTGAAGCACTTCTCTAAGAAATCCCGGCAGTCTGCAGAGAAACAAGAAAGATGAAGGCGACGGCTGCATCCCGTCAAAGAGCAGCTGAACGTCTGCTCACAGGTTTGTTTTTCTCACCTTTGGACACTTTGTCGCTGATCTGCACCCTTTCTCCGAAGTACATGGTGGTCTCAAAGTTAACTCTGTGGGTCATCACAAAAAGCACAATCCCCACCTGATACACCGTGGTGGGCCCGGCCCGGTAGGGGCGGCGGCAGTACCACTCTGGAGGGGCGTGATCGTGAGTGCCTGCAGAACAATAGGGACATGTGGTTTTTGTTGCGTTTTCTTCTGGTTCTTTCCTTTGTTCCAGTTAGAAGAAAAGTTCATGTTCATTGTATGTGTATGTATGTAGATATACAGAGCGGTCCAAAAAGATGTTTCCAGGAGAGTTACTGATGTTTTTGCTGCTTTGAAACATGTTTTAACTTTCAGGGTCAAAGCACATTAATCAGCATCGCTATAATCAGTGAGACATTAGATATGTAGACAGCTGATAAAAGATGCACAAAACTGACTGTGATATTGTAAAATTGGATAAAGATTACAGACGGCAGAGGCGAAAGTAGAAGAGACTGACAAACTTACTTACAAAATTACTTGAGGTAGAAAATAAGATTACATGCAAAAAGAATGGAAAGATCACAGAAGGGAAATAAATCTTTGCAGCTTCAGGTGGTGTTTCCCAATAAATGATAAAATTGTTGAAGTTAAATGAAGATTTTCAAAAAGTCTAGTAACACGTCTTCTCGTCTCACCATAAAATTTGCGATAGCACGATCGCTTCTTTGCAAAACAGCTCAGCCCGAAGTCGATGAGTCGAACACGCGGGACTCCTGATCCGGTCTCGATCAGAATTTTTTCGCATTTAATGTCCCGGTGAAAGATGCCTTTGTCCTCCAGGTCAATGGCAGCATCCACGAGCTGTTTCACAATGATCTGGGACAGACAGAGAAAAGTGATAAATAAAACAGGAAGTGCAAAGACTCTTCAAGTCAACACAAGATGGACCCAAATTAAGATGTTTTCCTTCAAATTTTTGTAACTTCTAAGCAGCACCAAAATTTTGCTTCATTAATGGAGACCAAGGAATGGTAATAGTAACGGTTAATAGATTATGTTTTTATTAAAAAAACATTAAAATGATGTTGACCAATGTGGCAGAAGAAGGTAGGTGGA
Organism: Acanthochromis polyacanthus; assembly: GCF_021347895.1. NCBI lineage: Eukaryota > Metazoa > Chordata > Actinopteri > Pomacentridae > Acanthochromis > Acanthochromis polyacanthus. The sequence continues at coordinate 32,365,787 of NC_067119.1, read as the reverse complement.
GTCTCTTACCGTTTAACAGGCAGTTCAGTGTTTGCAAGCAGAGAGCATTGTGGGAGTATAGCGAGCAACGGGCACCATGACAAAGACTACTGTGGTGGTTAATGGATGTCGGAAGGCATTCACATCTTCAGACTGAGCTGAATGATGCTCAGACTGTATTTAAAGCCAGACAGAAGGTTTTTATTCTAAAATCTTTGATAGTGTTCTGCAAAGTTCTTGTAATGTTTTTTGTTTTTCATCTCCTTGAATGTTCTCTCTAAACATAGAAAAATCTTCTCTGCAGACACTATTAGGGAATAATAACCTTAAAATGTTTTCTGAATGTTGCACTGACAACATCCTCCCTTTGTTAACTACATAACCGAATAAATAATGTTTTCTGTATCAGTTATTGATTGATGATGCTGCCCACTATGGATTCAACCTCAGAACCAGGATCTTCCCAGCAGCCTACCTTCGCCTCCTCCTCCAGTAAGGCTCAATTGCCCACCACGTAATCAGTTCTGAGGGAACTGGTCTCTCTAGAACCAGGATCAGCTCTTGGCCCATGTCGTACCAGTCCAGCAGGGATATCGGTGCTGACGTCCTCATCAATCCAGCTGTAGCAGCCTGAATCCTCAGCATAGCAGCTACTTCGATGGAGAGCTTCTCCCTGTTGTGGTCCTGAAACAGGAAACACAAAGTAGGATGAAGGACTGAAGCTCCACAGGAGAACGTGACACCTTCAGGGCTGAACACTCACCACGTGTTTGCACGGCACGTTGTCTTTTGGGATGTGTTCTATCGCCACCTGCGACACACAAACAGCTTTGGTTAGGATTTTATGAATCGAGACGTTTCAGCCTCATACAGGAAAAAGCTGTCATCAATCACATAACAAGTGTTTCTTCATCTTACCGGCAAATCATCCGATTTGCGGCGCCCAGCGAACACAGACCCACAACCTCCAACTCCGAGCTTATGTTGCTGCTCGTATTTTCCATGGAATTGTTCTGAACAGACACAGATTTAGTTTTACTACAACTGTGAGGGACATAAATGACACTTCCTCATTTTTCCAGCACATCTTTCTGCTAACCTCTCTGCTCCTCTTCTGACAGCTTAGTTCTGTGCTGCGCCGGTTCAAGCCTCCTCTTTTTGGACGGAGCTTCAGCAGCATCAGAGGCCTTCCTTTTGTCTCCTCGCTGACTGCAGCCCTCTAGAGGGTCGCTACTGGTCTCTGCGCAGGACAAAGTTAAAGGACAAGAGCAGGGTTTGATGACTGAGTGAGACAACAAGTGTGAAAACACAAAAACAACCATATGACGCACAAAATCACCCAAATGAGACAATAACAATCACATAAATAATCACATATATATTTTTATGTTTTTCTTTGTTGTTGTTTCTAAGTTCACTTTTTGTAATTGATTTCTGGGGATAAAGGGGGAGACATAATAAGACTTGTCTTCTTTCTGCTCCCTTTCATTCTTGTTTGGTGACTCTATTTACATGAAACATAAAACAAACAAACAATAAAGAGGCATAAAATGATTCAAGTGAGTAAAATGGAACAGGAAAATCTTAAACAGATGCAAAATTATCAAAATGGAACCAAAAACAACATGAAAAGACAGAAATTGACCAAACAGACACAAAATGATCAAAATAAACAACAAAATTACCAAAGTAGGACAAAAAAGTAAATCAAGAGCAGCAGGATGACTAAAATGGGACAAAAGACTTTTGAAAGAGAGAGAAAATTTGCATAATGAAACATAAATTGCTCAAAATGAGCAACAATATGAGATAAACCGATGTAGAATGAGTCAGGAAGCCAATAAATGAAACAAAACCATCCAAAGAAAAACTAAACAACATAATAGACGGAAAATTACTGAAGTGAGACACAAAACGAGTCAATAACAACCTTAAAGACGTGCAAAATAATCCAAATAAGACACAGTATGAGCAAAATTAGCCACAAAATGATTATAATGATGCATAAAATGATTAAATGTCAAACATGAAAACTACATTCAGTTGTGCTGCTCTGTACACAATAACAAGTGGTGAGAAAAAGACCCAAACAGTCTACGGAATGATCCAGCAATGTAAGTGAACAGTTCAAATGGGACACAAAGTAACCAGAACGGAACAAAAAAAAAAATCGTACAAAAGGTAGAAAATGACCAAAATGGACATAAAATGTCTAAAAAAAATCAGTGTGGCCAAAATAACCAGAATGGGACCCATAGTCATCAAATAAGGCATAAATAACTCAAAATCATCATGGCACATTTAAAGATCAAAATGAGCAAGGAAATCTTCAAAACTGAACAATTTTTAAGACACAAAAAAGAATCAAAATGAGAACTAAAATGCTCCCAAAAAGCTTACAGAGATGCAAAATAGCCAAAATGGAAGAAAAACCATCAAATTTACCAAATGTCCAAAAGAGACATAGTGTGCCCAAAATGTGCTGAAAAATTTACCAAATTGGAGCAAAAAATACACAAACGGATGCAAAAAGGTGCCACAAAAATGGCCTAAATTTAGCCCCAAATTTTAAAAAAAATATGCTACAAAATGTAAACAATTTGACAAATCTATAGAAATATGCAAAAAACAGAAAATAATGAAAATCAGACGGAAAGCCCATGATGGCTTACAAGACGGTTGAAATGAGGCAGAAAATTACAAAACTGAGACAAAATGGCAAAAAATGGAACAGAAAAGTCATACATGCATTCAAAATAAGACAAAATAATCTAAATTGAGTAAAAACAATGTTTAGGTGAGCAAAATGGAACCAAAACAACATAAAAAAGATCCAAAATAACCAAAATGAAGACACAAAATGAACTGAATTGAACTAAAACCATCATAAATAACTGCAAAATGACTGAAATTAACAACAAACTGACCAAAAGTTGGTGTGAGAGTTATGTGAAAGTCTTAAATCTAAGAAGTCAGTCTGTAATGTGATATCTGGAGCTGAGTTCTTTGCCTGGACTTCTCTTACCCTGAGGAGGCTTCATTTTCCTATCCGAGTCTTTGCTCATGATGTTCTCCAAAGTTTCACTCTTAAAATCTTCACCTGTCTCTTGAGTATCTCCACGGTTTGTGCGTTAAACTGACTTTCTTTAAAAGTTCTTGTTCAGAATATGGAATGTGGCAACAGTTGTTAGGAGTTCTACTCACTGCCATCACATTTAAAAATGCATTTTACTTTCAAAATATTTGTACTCTAAAGTTGAATTTAATATCATCTATAAAATGATCAAAATGAGACACTAAATCACCAATATGAGCCAGAAAATCACCAAAATTAATCACTAAATGACCAATCAGCCAGAAAATTTACCAAAATGAGCCAAAAAATTACCAGATTGGAACACAAAATGACCGACATAAAAGCACAAACTGCAGAATAGAACAAAGCATCAATAACCAAATGCAAAATGAGACAGAAGTGGCCGATATCAGACAGAAAATGACCAAAATGTGACACAAAATGAGACAGAAAATGACTAATATGAGACATAAAGTTACAAAATTGAGACTGAAAGTGAGCAAAATGAAATACAAAACAACCAAAGAGACAGAAAATGACCAAGATGAGACACAAAATCACCAATTTGAGACAGAAAACAACCTAAATATAACCCAAAAAACCCTTCAATGCCAAAATGAGCTAGAAAATGAACAAACTGGAACACCAAGTGACCACAAAGAAATGTAAAATGACCAACATAAAGGACAACAGAGCAAAGCAACAATAAAGAACACAGAATGAGACAGAAGTGGAAAATATCAGACACAAAATTGTCAAGATTAAACAAAACCATCCATAAAGAGATGCAACATGACAAAAAAGAAGACACAAAATGAACAATATGAACCTGAAAATTACCACAAGGAGACACAAAATGACTGAAATGAGACACAAATGGCCTCAAAGAAGCATAAATTGATCAATACAGGACACAAAATGAACAAAATGAGACATAAAATGACCAAAGTGGAACAAACAACACGATACAAAAGGTAGAAAATGACCAAAACAGCAAAATTGGAACAGAAAAATCACGAATGCATGCAAAATGAGACATAAAATAATCCAAACTGAACAAAAACTATCTTTTTGTAAACAAAAAAACAACACAAAAAGATTCAAATTAAGAACAAAATGTCCAAAATTGAACTAAAACCACCATGAATAAAAGCAAAATTAACAACAAACTGACCAAATGTTAACATGACAGTGCTGTGAAAGTCTTAAATCTGACAAGTCAGTCTGTAGTTTGATATTTGGAGCCGAGTTGCAGCTCATTGCCTGGACGTGTGTCTTACCTGAATTTTCCCCCAGTGGCTGAGGAGGCTTCATTTTTCTGTTGTAGTCTTTGCTCATAGTGTTCGCCAAAGTTTCACACTTGAAATCTTCACCTGCTTCTTGAATATCTCCAAGGTTTGTGTGCTAAACTGAATTTCTCAAGATATTTAAGGTTTTTGTTCAGAATATGGAATGTGGCAACAGTTGCTAGGAGTTCTACTCACTGCCATCACAACGGACTGTTTAAAAAATGCATTTTACTTTCAAAATATTTGTACTCTAAAGTTGAATTAATATCATCTATAAAATGATCAAAATGAGACACTAAATCACCAATATGAGCCAGAAACTCACCAAAATTAATCACTAAATGACCAATCAGCCAGAAAATTTACCAAAATGAGCCAGAAAATTACCAGATTGGAACACAAAATGACCAACATAAAAGCACAAACTAATATTTTCAGTCTTTAGTTCAGCTGAAAATATTAGTTTTTGTCTTTTTTTTTTTTTACCAAACTTTTCAGAAAGTATATGAAGAATAATTAAAGCTCTCATGTAGAGAAACAGTGATGCCCTATGAGCTGTCTTTCTCACGACTTTCTGTCAGAGGCCATGGTCAGGTTGTCTTACAATTTCTTCCAGTCTTCTTGAAGTCTGCTATGAGATGTGCAGTTATTCATTATATCATGGGGCTATTTTATAATTTATTACCTTCTTTTTCAAAGGGGCAACGGTGCCAGTTAATGTACGCAGTAAAGCTGATTCATAAAGCAATTTAATGTTTGTTTCCATCCTCTACTGTTACATAAATATTTAGAGAGAACCTAAACGACTGTAGATAAAAGAACAGGATGATGTGTCACAGAATTTAATTACATTCACAGTTGTGCAAACAGCTTATTATGACCAATAGCTATGTCTTGTTGTTACACAGTGTTTAGTAGTTGCCACATATTTCAGAAAATGCTCCACTATGACATATTTACAAATCCGCTGACTGAGGCTCACGTGCAGGGTTAGAGCTGAACACAAGGCATAGGCAAATTAATACAAAATGGATTTACAATGTAAGGTAGCATGAACAGGACTACAACTGCAGTCAAAAGACTACAACAGGAAATAGTAAATATAGAAAACAGAACAAGCGCTAGAACTGACTCAGAGCGTAGGACACTCTAGATGGCAGGCGGAGTTACGACAACCAGCGTCTATACAGAAAAATACTGAGAATACTCTAAACCTCATAAGGTAGGATATAGGCAGAAAAAGGGGACTACAGGGAACTAGAACTATAAAGCTAACAGGTTAAACAACAACTTGGCTAGTCTAGAATTTAACCAGAACCAACTCTACATAGTGGAAAGTGGAGATGATAAAGTCAGATGATGTTAAGGAGTCACAGGGTTAATGGATGGATCAAAACAACACTGGAATTCAAACTAGTCAGATCTGCTCCAAAGTGTTCTTACATTAATAATGTATTAGTTACGTTTCGAAAGCTTCTGCTGTCTTCCTCAGAGCGTCATCTGACGTTTGGTGACGTGTCCTTTTTTATAACGTGGTCGGTTTGACAGATCTGTCAGAATCTGTCAAACTGACCACGCCTCCCGCCGTCCGGTGGTCTCCGGAGGATGGTGTTCCAGGTGTGCGAGATGATGTAGGCCCCCTCGTCCCGGTTCATGGTGCGGGACGAGGGGGCCTACATCCTCTCGCACATACGTCAGCAAGGTAACAAACTTTTCTGAATTGTCGGTTTAAATAAGTTTTGTATAGTATATAACGACAAAATGAACCTAACACAACTAGAACCCTATGACGTTTATGGGATACAGCTGAGAACAAGTTGCTATAAGTACAGAATATGTAATATATATATAAGTTGTCCCTGGTAAGTATCCAAAAGGGTTAAAATAAGCTAAAAATGCTGATTTTTAGATCAAAATACTTGAAATCAAACTTGATTACTGCCCAATAATAAGTGAAAAATACCAAATATAAGCAAATAATTATATATATTTTTTATTATTTTCTCATTTTTAGTAAATCAAGGTTTAAAAACAAGAAAAAAATACTAATTTAAGTAAAGATTACTCAGTATTAGTACAGTATGATTACACTGTGTCTTGATAGAAGTTGGTTTATCTTGAAATAAACCTAAATCTATATTAAAACCAAACCCAAAAACTTACAACCAGACCTTATTCTAAGATTATCCTGGCTGACTCTACTGAAATAACAAGCAGGACATGTATGATAAGCATCAACATTTATTTAACTTTCAGGAGTAATAACTACACCATCAACACTGGGTCAGGGTTCTTCCACAATCTTAAAATCAAAATTAAAACATTTTAAGACTTTTTAGTAGCCCAAACAAAGACAACATTAATTTGGCACAGAAATCACATATGCAGGGCTTAAAGTGAGAAAAAATCCTGAGCCTGAACGTCTAAGATCCAATTTATAGTGTCAATAAACGTATTTAAATGTGTTTTAAAACTCACTAAAACACAATATATTTGAGATTCTATTAATTCAGAGCAAATATGAGGTCATCTGGTGGAAATAATGCCCATTATGATCCCACTATTTTATTGTTGCTCAAATGTAAAACCTTACTCAGCCAAAACTTAAGGCATTTTAGAAAGTGCCCCAAGTCTGATTTTTTTTGTGTTGATGTTTCAATACCACATCACTATAATTGCAAAGATTTATTTTAGTGTAAAGGGGAAAAAAAATCATGAAAATCAAGTACATGTATTATTAATAACTTTGAATAATTGTTCTCTTCAGTAGATTTAACAAGAACTCAAAACAACACCAACCACAACAAAACTGCTACAAAACTATGCTGCTTTCCTTCATAAGGCACAATTTTTACTTACATTATCTCAAGTGTCAGTCTCAAGAGAATATTAAGTGCTTGGAGAATACCGTTTGAAAAATTAATTTCTTTTTTGCTTTGTTTGTGGATTTTCTGAACATTTTCTTTTTAACAAGTTCAAAATGTTGTTTGTTGAAATAAACTGCAAAACACAGACAACAGAATTAACTTGTTTAATATTCTCTGGAACACTACAAGAGAATAAACTGTCATATGTCACTTGCTATACCAACTTTGTATTTAAGCAGGTAAAAGCACTAGTATTAACTCTTAAATGCAATTTTAGTTATTGCCTCACAATATAAGATACCTCTGAATAAGTCGATCATGATGCTGACTCTCTCAAACTCTGTAACTAGCAAAGAAATTCGAGCCTTCCTGATCTGGTTTATCTGGGTCCTGGCAGCAATGGACTGCTCATGCTGAAGAACTTCTACTCTGGCCTTTTCCTCTGGAGTCAGAAGATCTGATTAAGAAGCCCTCTGTAGCACACAACCACACATACACATGTTAGTAACTGCTCATTTGATACACCTCAATAATCTGTGATTAGTTTAAATCATTTGATTTTCAATTTGAACTGACACACATTTTGTTTGTTTTTGGTAAGGGGAAAAAATGTATTCACTGTATAATTTGTTCAGCTGGCTTTCAATTTAAATGTTTCTATTTTTTATCTATATTTTGGGAAGAAAAAACGGTGAAAAGCAGGCTAAGAACATTCTTATTTAACTATCTATCCATTATTCATTTCACACAACCCATACGTTCGTTCTGTTCTTACAAACAATATTTGCTTAAGATTGGAGAGTTTTTGTTTGTGGCTAGACATCATTTAGATGCATAAGGTCAGAAAATCTGCTGAGAGCTATTTAACTCATTACAAACATCCTATATGTCCTCAAATAAAAAAGGTTAATATCACCTAAGCTACATTCAGTCTGTGCATATTTAACTAAACAGATGTTCTGAGTAGAATAATGGGACAAATCCGTATGGCTTGATCTTTGATTTTTTTTCCTTTCAAAATAAAATCCAGCAAACTAAAAACAGCTGTTTCTTTTTTTCCTTTTGCCGTTGTAAAACATAGAAAATGTTTAAAGATTAAGAAATCTAACAAAATCAACAACTTCTGTTTTTGTTACTTTTTTAATTCAATACCTAAGCCCGTTTGTTTTTATTTTGTGGCGAAACCATGGGGACTGTGGTGCGTGCACGCGCATTGCCACTGACGCACTTTGGCCAACGGGGCGAGTCAACACACCGCGGCTCAGGGATCGCGGCAGCGGCTGCTCTCTTTGTTAATCAGCAGAGACACATCCTCTCTCCTCTGTCACACAAAGTCTGAGCAAACTTTAGTATCTGCATCTTTGGGCTAAAAACAAGCTCCAACGCTATTGACCAGTGATCAGCTGCTCGATTCTTCACCGCACCACTCACAGATTGGAGCTCCGTGCGCTCTGGAGAGACCAGGCAGCCACAGGGCTGGGACACGTGGAATGGGTATACAGTCCAAGCAGAAATAAAATAATATGCAATATATATCAATGTGTTTCCAGTAATTCCCTTTAAACATAATTACAAAAACCACCAACAAATCTTGCAAATTTGGATTTTGTTTGTGGGATACTGCTATTTCTTATCAGTGGCTCAGCAGCACTGACGATGCCGAACCAAGAGGGGGCAGCATATCGTGGCCCAGCAGTCGATGCGCACTCGCAGTTAAAAAACTGTAATTGGGTAAAAGTTCTATCAGAAAGTCGCATGCCTGGACAGAAGGTGTATATTTTTTAATGTAGGATTTGGAGTTTGATTGATTAAAGCGGAGCAACTGAATGCACAATGACGCACATGCTTGGAGCCTTCAGGACGGAGATGGATGAAATTTTTTAAATGGTACACTTCCATGCGCCGGAAATCCGGCGCGGCGCCGGAAAACTTTAAGCCCTGCATATGCACTGTAAATGCCAAAACAAGATGATCCACTGAAAACAAATAATACAAATCATAAAATGGTCAACCTGACTCAGTTAAAGTGCCATATAAAATTTGAGACCTCTAGAAAATACAAACAGAATGTTTTAAGGATGTGTGGGACCCCTGGTGAGGTATTTCTGCAAATAACCATAACACACTGGACAAAACATGCAGAGTAGTTTGCCAAGTCAGGAGCAAAATTACTGAAAGGTGCTGCAAACCAAAACAAGCACAACTGTCCTGAGACTAATGCTGCTTGGCATTCACCTATTTTTCAATGAATGATTTCCATTCAGCTATTGCTTTCTTATATGTGCTCGTGGCATCCTGATCATGGATGGCATCACCAACTACCTCTGTTTGGATGACAGACAGGAGTGTTGGAACACATTTTGGGTATGTCAAGTGCAAAGTGTAGTAGTATGCCATTAACACCAACATTCCTTCCCAAAAATTCTCCTGGGGGAGGGTGCTCACTGGCATGTTTCCCACGGCGACAATGCAGACTGTCCCATCGAAAAGCAGCACCGGTGAGGACAGACGCCGCTTTTCCAGGTATAGCACAGGGTCCTCACCTGGCTGGAATAGAATGACAAGGACAATGTGGTGAAGAGTTTGAAGATAAGTAGTGCTGTGCATCAAAACTGCTTAAAAGAGACTGCAACAAATGAACGGCATCAAGAGTGCTATCAACAGTTTATGGTTGGATTTACTGTTGGAACAGAAGAAATGAACATGAATTAGTTCACTACAAGAAAAAAATTAAGGAGTGCACAATAAAACTCATTGTCATCATGATATGAACATGCATGATAAACACATCACAAAGATGGTTCAAAACACAATGAATGAATGACTGGTACAGTTAATTTTGCTTTCTATTATGAGATGTTGCGTCTATTGATCATGTTACTTGGTCATATTACCTGACCACTAATAATCACTGCACCTGAAATGTCAGCCTCATGCCCTGATGAAGGCTCCTCAGTGAGTTGCAATGCGTTGGCCTTATATCTTACCCAGTCCATGTTTAAATAAAGGATTTTTATATTGTTTTAACAAAATCAGAGTGCCTCAGCCTTTCTTCCATTTTTGTCTTCATAAATTAGTTCACAGGTGAACTTCAAAATTCTAAATTTAAGAACTGTGAGCATGAACAATTTCATTTAATCTCTACTGAACTTCACTTTTAGGTAGCTCTTGTTAAGTGTGAAAATGCACAACAACGTGAGAAACTGAAGGACACATAACAATGGCTGGCAAAGGACCAACATAATGTTCCTCACCTTGAGGATATGAAGAAGGGCGTCACTGGCATTTCCAAGAAACTTTGGTGGTGGAGATGGTGAGGGGAAAAGTGATGGGAGTGCATTGAAGAGGGCGATAGTGAAATCCACTATGGAACAGAGAAAATGGTACTTAATGGAATGGTTTGAACATGGTTGATATAACAATAGATTTGGTATATGGAACTGCAACTTACCTCCACGTACATCCAAGGGGAAAGGAGGTTTCAGGGCTTTCTTCCACACACCATAGAACTGCACCTGAGCACAAAAGTCTGCCCATCTTCCCTTCATTTCCTCTATGCATTTGCAGTTGGTGCCATCAATGATGCGACGCAGCTCATCCATTGCCTAGGACAAAATAGTGCTCTATTATTCAGCCACTGACCAAGAATAAAACTAAGCAGCCTACGCAGACATAAACAAAGAATTCAAACAAAGTAGTTAATTAAGAAACTTACATTTCGAAAGTCTTTAAAGCATGGGTACGCCTCAAAGACTTTTGTGGGTCGGTCTTCTTCCTTTGTAACATCTCCCACAACGAAAGCCCGTCTGGCCTCGAACTCAAGGTCCAAAAGTTGAGCAACATCTCTTTGGATGGGTTTTGCATTGGGGTTCTTGTACATGTTCCTCAAAGTTTTGTAGTGCCTCGCCTGCATCTTACGACTTTCCTGGCCTGCTAAAATTGATAAAGCAGGGCATGGGGAGAGTCAGGGAAAGACATTTTATAGTAAACACTTTGACACTTCCATCAGAGACGAGAAATTATAGTTCATTTGTATGTTTAAATTACAAGACATTATTTTAGAAAGTAATTGTAGCACTCAATATGGGCACAATATTGAAACATCACTACTCCCCCCAGTAGACTTGAAAAAAAAATCTATAGAAAATGTAAGGTACATATATCAGAAGTACTATTTCTGCCAACCTCAAATCTGAAAGGCAATAAAGCTTGAGTACAGCAGTAATTTCTTAATGAAATTTTTAGAAATTCCGACAGTTTTTTAAAGTTACTTTATCTGTTTCATCAGCAATTTTTAATAAAAATGCATTATGATACATAACTTGGCTTAAATGCATGTTTGAGATGCTTCACTGTAAAAGAATGTGTCAAATCAAATGAAGTTAGGCCAATATAATAATTTGTGTAATACTGCTCACATCAGATGGATGGATAAAAATCTTTCGAATAATTCGAACAACACAAAAATGTAAAAAGTTAAAGAATCACTACACAAATGCAAAAAAGAGAGAATTACTCGCACACTGAGGTCCACTTGCTGAATGAATAATTCAATTAACACAAACAACATTTCTGTCACAGACCTTCATTGCATTTCTCATGTTGTGTTTGTAAATTAAATTCTTTATTGAGCAAGTGGACAACTGTGTGCGAGTAATTCTCTCTTTTTTTTTTGCATTTGTGTAGTTGCATTTTCTTAACCTAAACACAACAAGTCTTCTTTTTGGGTGTGCGAGAGATGGTTTGATTTAAGTAATTTGATCTAAAAATCCAGATCTAGCAGGCTGTGAGGTGGCAAAAGGTGAAGGCAGGCTTACCAACAACATTTTCTGCAGGTGCAGCTGGTGGAGCTGTCACAGTCCTGGGCAAGGAGCCTGCAGCTGAGTTGGATAGTAGTGGTTAGGGATGTGCGCGATAGTCGTTTAATCGTTTAACCGCCTACTCATTTATTAAACGTTTAGTATTTTACTAGTCGGTTAGATGCTAGTTCTTAAGTTTCTAAACTTAAGTAAAGAAACAAACAGGAAAGCACAGGCAAATATATAGACAATGCTGTGTCTGCCTTGAAATACAATCTGACTCATGAAATGGAGGCATGCACCCTCATTAAAGGTTTTCATGTACAGAAACCAGTACTATGACAGCACACTTTTTCCCCACTTTAAGCACACACCTGCACTGGAGTTGTCCTCGCTGATGTCATCATTGCTCTCAAGAAGAATGGTATTTGCACTTGAGCTGCTTGTGTCGCCACTTATGTCACCATCTGACCCCTCGTCTGTGTTGTCCAAGCTGATCAGAGTCTTCTTGGCCCTACCTCGTTGTGGTATGGAACCCTGCCTCTTCCTTGGAGATCTCATATTTTGGAGTTGCTTGTACATTTTGGTGTAGATAGTCAGCTGTGGTAAAAGAATGTTTGACAAGTTGTGTGTCTTGTTGCTGTCCCACTCAAACTTTGTTTTTTTTAAAGAAAAAAAACCAAAAACCAAACACTACTTACTCAAGGCATAAATATGTCTCCATCACGTAACATAGGGTAATAGTCGACAATCTTCTGTGCCATTGCTCTCATTTCGACTTTGGAGGGGTATTTTACTTGGTTCCCCATGAGACTAGCACGCAGGATGGCAACCATGCTGGTGACTGTGTTCCTTATGAGTCTGCAACAGAGCTCTTTAGACATCTTACAGTCTTCTGCCTTTCCATTGCAGAGCAATGTGAAGTACTGACTGCGCACCATTTCCAACTCTGTATCTGTGTACACCACGTACTCTGGTGGGTCTGGCATTTTCATTGTTTTGTCAGCAGTTTGGGATATGGGAGTGGAAGCTTGAGGCTGGCATGGTGGCATGGCTCTAGGTGAGGGTATAATCTCACTTCCACTACAAGTGCTGGCATCTTGGTCAGTAGTACTTTCACACTATTGCAATTGTTGGGGGCATAAAAAAGTAAAATATAATTAAGGGCATTGATCATGCGAGACAATTTGGACAATAATAATCACATTAGTTGTTCAATGTGTATTTACCTTTCAACAGACAAAATCCCAAAGCTTCTTTCTCCTGAGAAAATTTTCAGGGCCAGGAAAAAGATCCTTCAGGTCATCCCGGCTAAGGCTAATCAAAGCCTCCTCATCAACACTGGCAGCTGTAAATTGATAAAACATATCAGATTTTAAATGAGACACTTTCCAGCTTCCTCTAGATGTGGCTGCATGTTAGAAGCACATAGACATTTACTTGCTGGGTTGTCTGTGCAATGAAGCACTGCTTTTGCTCAAATGCTAAGTATCACATTTACTAATTGCCAACCTATCAAAAATAATTGAAAGCCTGTATTTTCGACACATGTTGCAAATAAAGATGAGGCAAGTTTATAGACAGAAAAAATAAACATGTCTTAAACTTATATTAAACTTGTATTTTGTTTATCTCACAATATAGAATCGAATAAACTTTATTAAACCCCAAAGGGAAAATTCAGCATTATGGGGATTCTGTTATTTTTTCCCTGGTAATTTTAACTTTTTTCTTGGGCTGTCAAATGACTAATATATTTAATCCCCATTAATCTCATGATTTTCCACAGTTAACTTGCATTTAAAAAAAAAATGTTTTAAATGTACCTTAAATGGATATTTTCAGGTTTTTGATATTCTTATCTACATGGGAGTGGACAAATATGCCTCTTTTGGGTGGATGTTTGTTTACTGTAATTGCAACAATCCCAAACAAGGACAAATACTGTCCAGAAATATCCAAAAATATGGTAAAAACTTAACATGGCAAACCCAAGAGGTGGCCGACTAGGTGCATGGATGGGATCAGCAAGTTCTGATTCTAGCGGAAAGTTGTTGACCGGGGGCGGGCGGCGACTGCGGCGCAGCGACTTCCAATCACTGGGCCGTTTACAATCGTCGTTAACAAGCTATCGTTAACGTCGTTACCATCGCGCGGGAGTATCAGCGACAGTAAAGTGTTCAAACTTGTGAAATCGGCGGATCCGCGGTAAATTCCCATCCCTGTAATAAACAAAAAAAGCGGAATTCCGCGAATTCGCGGAAAAATCACATCCCTGCTAGGTGGCGAGCTCTCTCTCTCTCTCTCTCTCAAATGCTAACGCTGCTTAGCTAATCAGCTAATTTATGTAAAACATATCTTCTAACGTCTAACCTTCTAACATACCTTCTAACGTCGACCGTATGGTGTCATCAAACTCCTCCATGCCAGGTTAACAGCCTTAACACACAGCGCCTGACAAAAATCCACAGTTAATGTTAGCAAAAGATGTCAATGGCTAATGATAACGTTAGCTAGCTTGCTGACCTGCAGCCGTCATGGCCGACAATTAAAAAGCGGTTATATGTCTTAGTAACACCGTTGTCCTAGAGTGTTGTTTTTACACATACAATTTACCAATTTAGAAAATGTTACCTACCTTCAATCGCTGCTAGTGTACTTCGCATTAAAAACGTCTCTCTGGTCTCTCTCAGAGCGGGGAAATCACTTCAATTTAAATGACTGACGTCATTAAGGTGTGACGGACATGAACTTAAAATGCGCAGGCGCAGAATATACTGAATGTCAAAAAAAATAATCTTTGTAAATACGTTTTACATATTTACATTTTTAATCAGCTAAATCTATTTATTAAGACGTAGAGTTCAATAGAGTGATTTAATATTAAAACAGTTACTAGAAAATAATTGCTTAACTATCCCATAATGGCTCGGGCTAAAGAGGAAGAAGCAGGCAAAACCGCGCAAGAGGAGGAAGCAAGCAAAAGCGCACAAACGGTGCACAATGGCAGCCTGGAGATGCATG
This sequence comes from Acanthochromis polyacanthus, assembly GCF_021347895.1. NCBI lineage: Eukaryota > Metazoa > Chordata > Actinopteri > Pomacentridae > Acanthochromis > Acanthochromis polyacanthus. The sequence goes on along the minus strand of NC_067119.1, from coordinate 32,350,753 downwards.
ATTTGTTAAAGGTGCTCCTCTGCCACATTAATGCAATTCACGGTCGTTGTCCGGATTTTTGGGTTTACTGTGGAATTGATGGCTGTGAGCAGGACTTCAGAGTTTTTAACTCGTTCTTTCGCTACATTAAACGGACGCACCCTCTGTATTTGACGGCTGGGTGCCCACCAAATGGATGGAGAACGACCTCCACATCCCACTCTTTGGGGCAGGAAAATTTTGGTGTGTCGGTTTTTGCCAGCCATATCATTCCTGCCACAACCAGCACTGTGGATACATCGCCTGAAGCATCTCGCCCTGTAGCAACCAGCACTGTGGAAATATCACCTGAAGCATCTGGCCCTGCAGCACTGCAGCTTCATGATGTTGGCGACCCTGGCTCTGTAAGTGTCAAACTAACTTAATGATATTTAAATGTTTTCTGCCCTATTATGCTTAACTAAGCTAATTCTAACTCATTTCATTTTGACCCATTTTTATGTGTTTTTTTCCCCTACAACGTGCAGACAAAGGCAACGCCAAATGAACAAAATTCGTCATTTTTTATATGCAAAATGTTCTCAAGTTTTCATTCATTTGGAGATTATCGTTTGTATTTGGGAGCCTCTTAACAGCGCTGATAGAGAGGGTGATAGACAATAGTGCTTTCCTTTGCCAACGTCACACAGCTGTGCGCGCGTCACCCCTGGTTCATTTCGATTGCGCTCAAGCTCAGCTGATTGGTGCTTGGAATGCTGTTAAATCATCCAATTGTGAACTTTCCAGGGGAAAACAACAGCACAAACCTCTAGGTCTACACGTCAACGGCTCTGTTAAAATTCATTGTTACAATATGAAGGGAAAAGGAGGGGGAGAACAACCGAGAGAAGAAGTGAGATACAGACTTAATGGCTTTCATGAAGGTTTCCTTGTTTAGCTGCTGTTCCACAACGAAGAACACATTTGTAACAAATTTTCCATTTATGTAATGTAAATATTCCCGCTCCTCTGCGCCGAGAGGAGGCAGCGGAGCACTCTGACAGCTTCTCTACTCCAGCTGCTGCATGAGTCTGGTGGAGAGCGTATCATGCGGCGCGATCCGGACAGTTGTGCTGCTGTGATACATCTCATTGTGAAGATTAAAATTAACACTAGGAAGACCATGACAAATAACAAACAGTAGTAAATAGTACAAATAGTATTTGCAGAGAGACATCATGAGTGTAGTTGGATGAATAATTTTGTTAAATCATATGGTTTATCGTTACATTTATAATAAGTTGATAACTATAAAAAGTAGGCTATGACACATGATTTATTTGGAGAAAACAGACTAATCTTTGTAAAATTAGACATTTAACACCCTCTTAAAGCTAGAATGGAATGATCCTTGTTTTTAAAGCAGGTGTTTGACTATGAGATGAGCAAAGAAATTAGGCTCTCTCGAACAAATCATTGAATATTCATAATTAGGAGTCACCCCTAGTCATTTTTTTAAAAGGAGTAATGATCAAAAGTGGCTGATTACACCTGCTGACTTACTTGCCTGTTTGCTTAGAAACAGCACTGCTTATTTGCCATGTGTTCTGAGTCAATTTCACACTTGCTTTGGATATTTTTCTTTGTCTTACAGTATCTTGCAAATTGCATTTTTGTCTATGTAATTTATTATTTAATTAACTTTTTTTTTTTTTTTTTACAGCCAAACACAACCATGTTGGTTATGAAAAAAAATATTTTTGTTATTTTTCTCTTAAGGAAGAAGCTGTTGCTGTAACATCTACAACCAGACCTGATGTTGCCAGATCTGCTGCTGCTTTTGCCATCAGTGTCCGGGAACAGTGCCACTTGTCACAGGTAAATTTGTCCTGATGGACCAATACACAATGCAGTTAATACATTAATATATTTGTTTATAATGGCAGTCCTGTTTAATGTGTTCCTCTTGGTTTGGATTAAAAGTGCAGAAAAAAAATTAATATGAATTTCAAATATTTTCAGAGAACGGTCAACAGCGTCATCTTAGGGGTGCAACAATACCAAGCTGTTCTCCTGGATACACTGAGGGAGAGGATGAGAAGGGTCTTTGAAGAGCATCCCGAGACGCCTACTCAACTTCAAGATGCGGCTTTGGCTACATTTGACACATTCGTAAATCCTTTCTGCACGACTGCATATGGACAGAATATGGCCATTCAGGAACTATTTAATCCAGTCGACCCAGAAGAAGTAGTGGTGTCCCAGAAGATTTGTTGGGTAAAACGAGGTCTTTCAAGGGTCATGTCCATAAGAAATAGAAGTTTTTACTATGTACCACTAATTCAAAGTCTAAAGCAGTTATTGACCAATTCCAGAATCTTCACCATTTTCAACACTGTACCGCAAAGAAGCAGAGAGGGATTCTTTTATGATTTTATTGATGGGGCCCTCTTTACATCTCACTGTTAGGATTTGCCCCAGCTTCTGCCATTTTGTCACTTGTCCTCCCTTTTCCTTCCTTTCCTCATTTTTGCCCTTCTGTGTGGGTTTGGTTTGTGTGCGTCTCTGTCTCCCTCTGTCTGTTGTCTTCCTCTTCTGTCTCTCTCCCTGTCGCTCGTCCCTTGGCTCTATCGCTTGATAACTGCATTACTCTCAGCTGCTGCAATCAGCTCAACCTCATTCACCTGGTCCACTCCTCAGCCATTTAAGCCCTCTCTTTCCTTCTGCATTTGCTGGTTCATTGTTCACCAACCCCACACGCTGCCACAGCTCTGTTTCCCACCTGGACAACGCATGTTTTTGGACACTTGCTGCTTTTTCCCCTTCATAGAATTTCCCCACTGGACTCTGCTGTTGGATTACCTCAATTTATGTTTGCTCCTTTGTTTGAGTTCCCCTGTTTTGTAAGTACTTCTTGCTGTTTTGAGTCCTACAGAGTCAGCACTAGTTAATTTGGTTTTTGCCCTGCTGTCCCAGTCTTGTCGCTGTAGCTGTGTTTTTGAGTTTTGTTAATAAAACCTCTTTGCTTATTACTGCCATCAGCCTGTCTGTTGCCTGCGCTTGGGTTCTCCACCCCCCAAATCCTGACACTCACCCTTTATTTTCTCGAAAACCAAATGCATTGCAAATAATACTGTACACAGATGAAATTGAAATATGTAACCCCTTAGGATCCCATTCTTCTGCAAATAAATTGCTCATGTTTTATTATAGTTTAGGTAATATTGATCCAAAATTTAGGTCAAAGTTGTCTGCAATATGACTCCTTGCTATTGCTAAGGCAAATTATATTTCTCAATGGGGTGTTGATGTTGTACTAAAAAGAATTATTCAAGATCTGACACTGCTTTACAATGGTGTAAGGATTGAAACGCCAAATGGTGAAATTGAGTTGTTTGGTGCTGTGATAGCTGTATGTGGAGACACGTTTGCTGGCTTTCAAGAAGGTGTCGGTTTTTCTCATAGCAAATGTAGACACTGTGAATGTGACTTTGAGGATATGCAACATATTTTTGAAGAGAATAAGTTTGTTAAAAGAATGTTGGAAAAGCACATCAGGCAGTGTCTTAAAATAGACAAAGCATGCACAGATTTCTTGAAAGCATCCCTTAAAACCACTTATGGAATTAACAGAAGAAGCAGACTAGTTGATATCCCAGCATTTGACCTGATCACACAAAGTCCACAGGATATAATGCACGTTATTTTTGAAGGTGTCGCGCCAATGGAAATTAAGCTTGTATTAAAACACCTTATTCTGTCACGACAAATGGAATTAGATGAGTTTAATTCAGCTATTCAAAATTTTCCTTACTCACCTCTTGATATACGGGATAAACCTTGTCCTGTTAGTGCCAACACTCTAGCAGCTAATGACAACAGATTGAAACAGTCTAGTGGGCAGATGCTAATACTTTTAAAAATACTACCTTTTCTTTTGGATGGTTTGGACAATGAGCATACTAAATTTATTTTGAAGTTGATTGAGATAGTACAGATAGTCCTTGCTCCCATTATTTCTTTACAAACGGTATTACGGCTCAGAAGTATGATTGAGCAACACCTGTATCAGTTCAAACAACTTTTTCCTGAGGTCAATGTAATACCCAAGCAGCATTACATGTTGCATCTTCAAATCATATCCCTTGGTCCTTTAATAAGGAATATGTGCATGCACTTTGAGGGAAAACACTGCTATTTTAAGCAGTGGGCTTCTAAGTTAAATTTTAAAAATGTTTGTAAATCACTAGTCAATCACAATCAGTTTCTTGAAAGTTGTCAGAATGAAATAGGCATTGAGCATCGAATTTTTGCAAACGAAAGAGAATCTGGGCCTGTGTCAGCTGTTACAAATACTGAATATGTTAAGAGAAAAGTCAAAGATTTTTTTGGGAATAGAGGTCATGAAATCTGTTGTCTCTGTGAAATGGTATATCCTCAACGGTAATAAGTACGTCAGTGGGAAGTCTATGATTATTGCAGATGTGGATGACACTTTGCCAGTGTTTGGACTGATCAAGGATATATTTTTGATTGATTCCTCTTTTGTTGCTTTTGAGTACCAGCGCTATGAAGTGGCAGTGCCCACTCTTGCACAAAAAAAATAAAAATTACAAAGACAACATGAAATACATACAGAATCAGCTAACTAAATATTTTAAGCCTGTTGCAACTATTGAAAATGTGCAATTGTATCATGAGTTGTGGGGAAGGTTGTATGGTTTCTCTTCTGTGTTGTTTGGCCATGTTTGAAGTCAGAGCCATTCTAATAAATTGCATTTTGAACAGATGCCTTTTGTATAATTCTTAATTCAAGCAACTTGACTCTCAATCTTAAAACAAGCTTTGTGAAAGGTAGTTTTGGTGAAACAACTAATTTTTCTTATTTTAACAGTTATTCACTCAGTTATAAGATTTCCAGACTAAAGGAGACAGTGAAGATATATTCATGCTCAATTTAAGATTATACTGTAAAATCAAGGACAAAAAATAAGTAAATAACTTTTAAAACAAGCCAAATTATCTATCATGGCTAAAAATAAGATTTTAAATCTTGGCAAGTGTCAAATAATTTGCAGTGTACAAAACACCACACAAAGTAGTATAACCAAAGTAGTACAGTAACTATGCATAAAAACCAGGATTGTTAAGTCTGATGTCTGAATATTTTACTTTATTCAAAGGGAAGCCTGTGCCATCCATCTGTCCAACCACTATCATGACCCCCACTAAGACTTGTTATTACTTATTTGTTATTACTGTGGTACTTCTGGCATGGTTCACTCCAAATATGCTGGATCTCATCTGAGCCAAAAAATAAAAATAAAAAATTAAGATCATGGCCTCATCTCACCAAGGGATGTTTCATCAGTCATCAGGCTTCTTGTCATGTTTTTTGGGAAAATTTAATCTTTCACATTTGTGCCATACAGCAAGCAAAGGTGTTTTTCTCTCTCTTTTAACCCCCTCACTGGGGGGTGTCCAGTGAGGGGGAAACTGGTGCCGAATGGTCTGGGGAGAGCCGGAGGGGAAGGAGGACGACGGGGATCCCGGACAGCTGGGTCTAGATGAGGGCAGGAGAAAAACGTAAGAAAAGGCCAAAAACTCAACAGACTTTACAGGAGGCTAGAGAGCGAACTGACTGTGAAGTTTTGTTCAACAATCTGGCAGGGAGTGGAAGGATGAGCCGGTTCTTTTTTCTCTGAAATATTTTTATTGTTTTTTTCTTCTGTAGAGTCTGTGCACATATAACATATACATCAGGGATGGCAATTATGCAAAAGGCTGCAGTAGTACACATTTGCTCAAACAGAGACAGAACAACAACTAATGTAACAGCAGTATAGACATGGCAACAGAATAAATCCCATGCGGTAACCCAAACCCCCACAGATCCACAATATGCTAACAGATGCTTAAATGAGTAGGGAAAAAAAAAAGGTGAAAGAAAGAAAATTTAAATAATAATACTAAGAAATAAATTAAGCTAAAAATAACTAACTAAATTAATTAATTAAAAAAAAAAAGATCCTAATCTGGAGTATAGCAATGAAAAGAGCTGGAATTCAGCTGGAAGTCAGGGTATTTTGTAGTGGACAAGAAGGGAAAACATAGAGCACCACTACAGTAGATTGGGACGGTAGGAGAGGCCTAGTTGGGAGGATAATTCCTGAAGTATTCCAGGAAGGGCCCCCACACTTTTTTAAATTTAAAATTTGAGTTAGAGATTGAGTAGCGAATTTTCTCCAGTTTCAGATAAGACATAATGTCTCTGAGCCACTGAGCATGGGTGGGTGGGGCAGCATCTCTCCACCTTAGTAAGACAGCCCGCCTAGCAAGGAGAGAGGCGAATGACAGAGTACGCTGCTTACTTGAAGTTAGGCAGATATCCTCTTCTCCAATAGTACCAAAAAGAGCGACCAGATGGTTCAGTTGTAAATTGAGGTTGAGAATTATGGAAAGAGTATGAAAGACCTCTCTCCAGTATTTTTCCAGGCTGGGGCATGACCAGAACATGTGAATAAGAGAAGCCTCATACAACCTACATCTGTCGCACCGGGGATCGACATCTGTACAGAAGCGGGATAGTTTGGCTTTGGAAATATGGGCTCTGTGCACAACCTTAAACTGTAGCAGGCAATGACGAGCGCAAAGGGAAGTTGAATTAACCAGCTTGAAGATAGAATGCCATGTGTGACTCGGAATTGACATATTTAAGTCCTGCTCCCAGGAGGTCTTAATTTTGACAAGTGAGACCTGTCGTATATTGACCAGTCCGTCATATATGATGGATATTAAACTTTTTTGCGAAGGGGGCAAATTCAGAAGAGCATCCACAGCATTCAGATCAGGAGCTCTAGGGAAGCTTGGTAGCTGAGCCTGTAGAAAGTGCCTGACTTGTAGAGATCTAAAAAAGTGGGTGCTTGGCAGGTCAAACTTTTTAGAGAGCTGTTCAAATGAGCCAAGGCTATTTTCTATAAAAAGGTCTTTAAAACATCTGATGCTCCTTTTGTGCCAATCTTGAAATGTAGAATCGGATAAAGAGGGTTGAAAAAGATGATTGGATAAGATAGGACTCAGGAGAGAGAAACCACAGAGATCAAAAAAATTTCCTGAACTGAGCCCACACTCTTAACCCATGCCAGACCACTAGGTTATCCACCGGTTTGTTTGGGGGTAGGGGGAGGGAGCCTCCAAGTAGAGCGGGGACTGAAATATTCATACAGGAGTTCAACTCCATTGCCACCCATCTCGGACAATCAGGTTGGTTGCGAAAGTAGTACCAGAATGTGAAACAGAGTATGTTTGCCGACCAGTAATAGGAATGGAAATTAGGCAGTGCCATGCCTCCGTCATTTTTACATTTTTGAAGATGGACTTTACTTAATCGGGGCCGTTTCCCCTTCCAAATATAGGACGATATAACTGAGTCTAGAGAGTCAAAGAAGGATTTAGGAATAAAAGTTGGTATGGTTTGAAACAGATATAAAAATTTGGGAAGGATATTCATTTTGACCGAATTAATCCGACCAACCAAAGTTGTAGATAAGGGTGACCACTGCGTTAGGCTCCGTTTCACATTATTCAGAAGGATGTTGAAATTTTCTTCAAAGAGACACTTATGTTTTCTTGTAACTGTAATTCCGAGGTAGTGTCAAGTAAGATGCAGATGTTGAGGTCTCAGAGAGGACTCAGGCTCATTATGGCCCTAAGGTAACAAAGGTTTTGAAGCAGACAAATAAAGATCTTAAGAAGAAACATTATAAGTTAACCATATGATTATGCTTGCTAAAATACATATACATTTTTAAAGTGTTGATTTGATTAAAGTAATGATTCAGATGATTTATTATGTTCGGATTGAGAGGAATGATTTAAGAAGTGATTTTGTGTGAAGTAATCCTTGTTTAGGCTCTGTGGGTGCATACAGGCCTGATAGGCTCTGTGTACAGGCCTCATAGGCTTTGTGTGTCCAGGCCTTAAGAAAGCAGAAGTGCAGTAAACAACAGTCACCATGACTCGGCAGCCACAATGACATTGCAGCCTCCTCAGAAAAAAGGGAAGTTTGGGAAAAACCCAAGAGGGCTGGCCGAAATGTGTGTGTGTTAAACAGAATGTGGACACTGTGTATTTGCTGTAACAACATGACTTCTGTATTACTGCTGTATGTGATGACAAGTCGATTGCATAAGTTAGACGGTGTCAGAGGGCGTACCTAGCCAGTTTTGTGTGTCAGGAGAGAGTATAAAAATGGGAGCGCAGAGACATTATACGGGAGATGTTCGCCGGAGCTGCCAGAAGAGCTGCAAAGGGAACTTGGCCGGAGTTCTGAAGAATCTTCACCTTCCTCTATTGCCCTAGAGACGGGAAGACTACGCGGGACTTAGGCTCCAGAGATCGCTGAGGACATCGTTGGAAGCAAAGTCTTTTTCTGACTTTGTTCAACAAGCGAAGACCACACTCTGCCAAACGGAGAGTCCTAAGAGGTTCTGCAGTTATCCAGAAGAAACCAATAGAGGGGAGAACCGACTACACCCGAAGAGGCAAAGGAGGCAACAGCACTGGGCTGTTCCCCTCCCCGGGGCTGGGAAACCCAGTGACCCACTACAGCCTGAACAGACGAGGGTTTTCCATCACCACCATTCCACAGAGAAGACAGCTGGGGCGTAAGCACTAACGTTCCAGCCGATTCCAGAGATAACTGCCAGACCACTATTGGCTTACAGGACTCTTCCACTCCCCCCTGCTGAGGGATAAGATCCTTTTGTCCACAAAGAAGACATCGTACTGAGTCCTCTGGACAACTGAGGATTCCTCCCAGACGCAAGTCAAGACCGAGTGATACGGTAGTGGCCACGCTGTTCGCTCTCTCTCCTAAATTTAATAATTAGAGAAGATTGTCAGGTACGCTCAATTTAGTTACTTTGGTATCATTTTTAATCAGAAATAATTAATTGTTTTGATCATGAATTGATGCTGTGCCCTTGCTAAACTCTCTTAATAAAACGCTTTATTGCATTTAAAGAGAAGCCTAATGAAATTATTATAAACCACTAAAAATCTGCATAGTGGTAAAAAGTTAAGTTGATTGTGTGCATTCAATCCAATGGTTCTTAAAGGTTACTTAGTCCAAAGTGAGAGTGTTTAAACATTACCCCTGAGGTTAGTTCTTTCCAAACCTCTAAAACGAACCCAGGAATAGCACCAAGTGCATGCAAGTCCTTAGAGAGAAGCTGTCCAATAACAAATGTGAATGATAGATCAATTCTACCACTTAGAAAGGCTGCTTGGTGGGATAGCATTTATCAGATAAGAGGGGTGAGACATTCGGATGCAAGGCAGTCAGAACCTGGGCGAGTGTCTCTCGACTCCAGCTTAATTTATTCTGCTGAAACCTGTTAGGTGGAATACTAATAGGCAGATAGAATCTAACCCTTTAAACGGAGAGCTGGACCAAATTTAACCTGAGGTAAGGGTTAAGAAAGGCTAGACTGGCGAACAGTAGGTAAACTGTTCTTCTGCAATCTTAAAAGGGTGGTTACTGTGTTCAAATGTAAGTGCTTCCTCATTCACAGGGAAAAGCTCACTTTTGTGTAAATTTAGCTTATATCCGGAGAATTGACCAAATTGGGTGAGTAATGACAGTATTGGGGGTATTGAGGTATTAGGGCTTGACACAAAAAGCAAAAGATCGTCAGCATAAAGAGACACCTTATGTTCGACTCCGTTCCTTCGAATTCCTGAGAAGTCCTTACAGCTGCGGAGCGCGATGGCTAGCGGCTCTATGGCTAGATCAAAAAGCAGAGGGCTTAGGGGGCATCCCTGGCGAGTTCCCCGTCCCAAGTTGAAAGGTTTAGACTGCTGAGAGTTTGTAAGGATGGAGGCGGTAGGGTGCTGGTATAACTGTTTTATCCATGCAATGAAGTTCGGTCCAAAATCAAATTTTTCTAGGACTTCAAATAGGTAGCCCCACTCCACCCTATCGAACGCCTTCTCCGCATCCAGAGAGAGAATACATTCTGGAGCTGTAACTGAAGGCGAGTATATGATATTAAATAGATGACATGTGTTGAAATAAGAGTGGCGATGTTTAACAAATCCAGTTTGATCTTCTGATATGATTGATGGGAGGATGGATTCTAGTCTGCGGGCTAAGACTTTGGCCAGAATTTTCACATCAACATTGAGTAGAGAGATTGGCCTGTAAGAGGAGCAGTCTGTTGGGTCTTTACCTTTCTTTAGGATAAGAGAGATACAGGCTTCACTGAATGATGTTGGCAGATTACCTAGCTTAAATGAGTCGGAAAGAGCTAAAGATAATTTGGGTACAAGCAGCGTGGAGAATGTTTTAAAGAATTCTGTAGGAAATCCATCCGGTCCGGGGGATTTCCTGGATTGCATTGATGAAATGGCTGCCGCGATTTCCTCTTTAGATATGGGGTCGTCTAATTTTGTCCATTTATTAGGGGAGATCTTAGGGAAGCTTAAATGATTTAGAAAATTTTCCATTGGGGTATTTTCAGAAGGATATTCAGAAGTATAGAGACGAGAGTAGAAATCCCTGAAAGTGTCATTAATTTCTGAGTGGTCAAAAGTAAGATTGCCATCCTTTGTTTTGACTTTTGTAATCAGCTGTTTCGCTTTAAATCCTCTAAGTTGGCTGGCTAACATCCTGCCAGATTTATCACTGTGAATGTAAAATCGGCTCTTACTTTCCAAAAGCTGGCATTCAACCTGATGTGTCGAGAGAAGGTCAAATTTAGTTTGTAGCTCCACACGTTTTTTAAACAGGATGAGCTGGTTCTTATTGCAGTGGAGATTAATCAGGTCGATGTCCTTCAGCTGTCCGGGACCCGGGAGAAGGCTGATTACCGGAGTGGAGGCAGGTGTGATTCAGCGCTCCACTCAGGTATTGCACTGGGGAAGGAAGCTGAGGCAGAGGAGAGGATGGGAGACCAGGGAGAGATAGGGGTAGAGGAACGGATGGGAGACAGGAGACAGAGGAACAGATGGGAAAAGGGGTATTTGGGATGCCAGGGGTGAGGAGGGAGCCCTGACAAAGTCAAAAGAAGCGAACACAGAGTCATATGAAAAGTTATGCCTTCTTTTAGCTCCATGTCTAACATCTTGATATTCTACCCTTAAAACTGAATTGAGGTTGGCATGTTGTTACATGCAATAAGTTAGTCAGATATTTGACTTCACTTATTACAGTGTGTGCAGGGCCCCAGTCAGGAATTGGGAAACTTTTCACTATGTCTTATTTATTATCCAATAAACCATCATTACTCTGGCAAGGGAACACAGTGGAGTTATGTGACGATGGTTTGTCTGTCTGTTAGCAATATTACTCAAAAATGGATTAACGGATTTGGAGTAAATTTTCAGGGAAAGTCAGAAATGACACAAGGACCAAGTGATTCGATTTTTGGCAGTGATGCAGCTTATAGTCTGGATCCATGGATTTATCAAGGATTTCTGTATCATTGCGAGACAGCAGCGCTGCGTCACTGTAACTACCAGTAGATTTTTGGCACCAAATCAGGACCACACATCAAAAAATATATTTATGTGATTTCTGCATCACCGACTAAATACACGTTTGGTGTCTATGACAACACTATGCAAAGAGTATGAAAAACTGCATCTTCACGGTTTTGTTCAGTGGCTTTAGTGATATAAAGCTCATCAGGTTTGCACGTACAACATCAGATGAAGATCCTCAGCTGAGAATCTGATTTGCTTGTGGAGAATTGTCACTAAGCTTCGGTTAATAGGAAGAGGATTTGGCACATACAGGTTAGAATACAAGATGCAGGGTGTGTGTGCATGCGTCATATCCAACGCTTGACTGTACATAAGATGAAAGATCATTTTTATTTATTGCATTAGTGCAGTTATAATATTTACCTTGGCATTCCTTATTATTGTTGGAAATTATACAATACAGATTTGCCTATTGTCAAACATTCTGTTGCTGCCAGCACATAAAAGGACTGAAAACATGGATACAGACCATGATAAAGACCATGATAATATTTAATGCTTTTATATACAGGAAAGTCTTGATGGATCACACTGCCCTGGAGGAGGAGAAGGAGGAGGAGGAGGAGGAGGAGGAGGAGGAGGAGGAAGAAGAGGGGTAAGAGGAGGAAAAGGAGGACCTCGTTCACAATGACGACCATGCTGGAAACCTGCTGTTCATGAATTTTGTTATTTTGCAATAAAGCACACTGTTCAAAATCCTGTTTTTATTTTCTTTGTTATTGATTTTGTGTTGAAAAAAAATATTGCTGCTGATAAAGTATAAAGCTTAACATTTACCAATTAATTCCTTCAGAATGATGACATGTCTGTAACAGAAGACTGTTTATGTGATGTTGTGGAGTATATATTCAATGTATTGACAAGGAGAATTCACTACACATCTTCAGAAACATCTGCAAACTGCATCTAAAACGTATTACAAAAAGTGTTTTGAAAAGGTTGAATAAATCTGGCACAGTGAACCTTTCTGCCCTGGTTTTCAAGAAGGAACATGTAATTTCAATGCAGACACACTTGGTGTCGCTGTTCTGTCTGGTCGCTGCAGCACAGCTTTAATATTTAGCCACGCTCTGATTGGTTACAGAACGACAAAAACCGAGTGAAGCGCGCACTTCCGGTCCTAAATGAAAGCGGTCTGGTAAGCAACATACAAAGTAAATAAATCAGAAATCCAAACCGCTGCCGTGTAGCTGGAATGACGTCTCCACGAGGCTATTCCAAAAGGCCAATCTGGCCCATGGCAGTGTTAAAGTATGAATGACATGACAGCTAGGGGAAAACTACGAGGGATACTGAATCAACAGTCATTCCAGTTTTCTTGTTTCATGTCAAACTTCTCATTCAGTATATTTAGTCAAGTAAAAAACGCTAGCAGAGCCACCCCAGGGAAGGAAGCAGATCCATGTCACTGTAAGAATAAAACACCCCGCAGGAGAATTATTATTAAAACACACTGAAGACTTCCTCCCAATGAAATTGCGAAGGGAAGATTTATTTCTTTTCTTGTGGTACTTGACAGAAGACATGACACCACCGCGCTGTATTCACAAACATGTGACTGCAACATCCATTTAAAAACATAAAATGTTTTAAAAGATGAATTAATGCTTTTTCCCGGCAACGGTGGATGGATGTTATAGTAGGTCAGACAGAAAATAGACACAAATTCTTAATTAATCCATTAATTAAAATGAGCAACGCAGAAAAACAACAAAAGCATAATTTCTAGATTTGCTCCAAAACACCCCTTATCCACACACAACGTGAGATCTATCTGTCTATCTATCTATCTATCTATCTATCTATCTGGCTGTCATGGTATGTGTGTGTGTGTGTGTGTGTGTGTGTGTGTGTGTGTGTGTGTGTGTGTGTGTGTGTGTGTGTGTGTGTGCGTGTGTGCGTGCACGCGAGTATTGGTGAAGGAAGGCAGGCAACAAAATGAAATGCAGGAATACGTTGAATACAAACGCATTTTGAATACGTTACAGATCAACGTAACGCCAGACCAATTCCGTTTCTGTTGCAACGTAATTGAAAATGCATTTTAGTTGTCTGAGAACGTAATTTTGTGGAGACAGGGTTGCCCACAGTCAAAAGTTAACTGATGATTCTAAATTGTCTGTAGGTGCGAATGTGAGTGTTAATGTTTGTCTCTATGTGATAGATTGGTGACATGTCCAGGGTGTCCCCTGTCTTCACCCTCAGTCAACTGGGATAGACTGCAGTCCCCTTCCACTCCCCCCCCCCCTCCAACCCCTGGTGTATAGATAATGGATGGATGGATGTTTGTTACAGAAACTGACTTTGGTTTTGTCTCACAGATCAACGTGTTGTATTCAGACACTGCAGTGTAGAGTGTTCATGTAGAGTCTACATAGAGAACAGGTCAAGTGCAAAGACAAAGTCAAGTTTTGGACCTTGATTGGATTGAAAAATAATGTATAACAAGACAACAATGACAGTTTGTTCAAAATGAATGGAAATTGCTGCTAGCAATCAGAGCCTGAACAGCCTGAATATCCTCAGCTACCAGCCTGATTGCTGCTGGGGAAAAGGTGCTGCTCAGTCTGGTTTGTGCTGATACTCGTTTTATAGATGATGTTCCTTCACATGAGCAGACGAGTGCTGGTGATCCTGGTTGGAGAGCTTTTTTTTCCCTCTATGCTGTGTTTCTGAACCACACAGTGACCTTGCTGTGAACCTGACCAGCTCAGTTGTTGTACCTGTGTAAATACAGGGATTTAGTTGTGGTGTGCTTGACCTGCAGTGTTTACATAGGTAGTACATGTCAAATATCCACATGAGTATCAGGATTCAAGGTTTCCCAGCAGAGCATTGCATTATGACAAGATAATCAATGTGATTCACTTCACCTGGAGGTTGTCAGTATAGAAAACAGTAAATATTGTATTTAACTTGAAAAATTGTTCATTTTCACAGTGTGCAGATTGTGAAGACGTTTAGGTGAATTTGCCAGTGTGTGCCAGTCCAGTGTTCCCTGCTATGTTGCTGGTGTACAGAGGCCCATTTCCATATATATATATATATGGGTGTGTATATATATATATATATACACGTATATCTATCTACAGCAGGTATGAACTCAGAGATTGAGCTGTCATGGACTTGTAAAACTATAAATACGCAGAATTTCTAAATCTACAAATTGCTTTGGCCTCAAGACTATGCATTATGGTAGCCCTTTTTTCTGTTTTGGTGTGTTTGTATAAGTTCCTCTCAATTTGTTCATTTTTAGGGAAACAAAGAGACATCACGAGAAAAGAGTACACACGTGGACAAAATTGTTGGTACCCCTCAGTTAAAGAAGGAAAAACCCACAATTCTCACTGAAATCACTTGAAACTCACAAAAGTAACAATAAATAAAAGTTTATTGAAAATTAAATAATCAAAATCAGCCATCACTTTTGAATTGTTGATTAACATAATTATTTTAAAAAACAAACTAATGAAATAGGGCTGGACAAAAATGATGGTACCCATAACTTAATATTTTGTTGCACAACCTTTTGAGGCAATCACTGCAATTAAACGATTTCTGTATTTGTCAATGAGCGTTCTGCAGCTGTCAACAGGTATTTTGGCCCACTCCTCATGAGCAAACAGCTCCAGTTGTCTCAGGTCTGATGGGTGTCTTCTCCAAATGGCATGTTTCAGCTCCTTCCACATATGTTCAATGGGATTCAGATCTGGGCTCATAGAAGGCCACTTTAGAATAGTCCAACGCTTTTCTCTCAGCCATTCTTGGGTGTTTTGGATCGTTGTCCTGTTGGAAGACCCATGACCTGCGACTGAGACCAAGCTTTCTGACACTAGGCAGCACATTTCTCTCCAGAATGCCTTGATAGTCTTCAGATTTCATCGTACCTTGCACACTTTCAAGACACCCTGTGCCAGATGCAGCAAAGCAGCCCCAAAACATTACTGAGCCTCCTCCATGTTTCACCGTAGGGACAGTGTTCTTTTCTTTGTATGCTTGGTTTTTGAGTTTATGAACATAGAGTTGATGTGCCTTACCAAAAAGCTCCAGTTTGGTCTCATCTGTCCAAAGGACATTCTCCCAGAAGCTTTGTGGCTTGTCAACATGCATTTTTGCAAATTCCAGTCTCGCTTTTTTATGAGTTTTTTTCAGCAGTGGTGTCCTCCTTGGTCGTCTCCCATGAAGTCCACTTTGGCTCAAACAACGACGAATGGTGCGATCTGACACTGATGTACCTTGGCCTTGGAGTTCACCTTTAATTTCTTTGGAGGTTGCTCTGGGCTCTTTGGATACAATTCGAACGATCCGTCTCTTCAATTTGTCATCAATTTTCCTCTTGCGGCCACGTCCAGGGAGGTTGGCTACTGTCCCGTGGGTCTTGAACTTCTGAATAATATGAGCCACTGTTGTCACAGGAACTTCAAGCTGTTTAGAGATGGTCTTATAGCCTTTACCTTTAAGATGTTTGTCGATCATTTTTTTTCGGATGTCCTGGGACAATTCTCTCCTTCGCTTTCTGTTGTCCATGTTCAGTGTGGTACACACCTTTTCACCAAACAGCAGGGTGACTACTTGTCTCCCTTTAAATAGGCAGACTGACTGATTATGAGTTTGGAAACACCTGTGATGTCAATTAAATGACACACCTGAGTTAATCATGTCACTCTGGTCAAATAGTTTTCAATCTTTTATAGAGGTACCATCATTTTTGTCCAGGCCTGTTTCATTAGTTTGTTTTTTTAAATAATTATGTTAATCAACAATTCAAAAGTAATGGCTGTTTTTGATTATTTAATTTTCAATAAATTTTTATTTATTGTTACTTTTGTGAGTTTCAAGTGATTTCAGTGAGAATTGTGGGTTTTTCCTTCTTTAACTGAGGGGTACCAACAATTTTGTCCACGTGTGTATACTAGTAATACTTCTCTGTTTCTTACTTGAAGGGTAAATGATTGTATTTATATAGCACTTTTATCCAAAGCGCTTTACATGATATGTTACATTTACCCATTCACACACTGATGGCAGAAGCTGCCATGCAAGGCACTAACCACGACCCACCAGAAGCACTTAGGGGTTCAGTGTCTTGCTCAGGGACACCTCGACATGAGCACGACAGGCCAAGGATCGAACCGGCAACCTTCCGGTTACAAGATGGTCACTCTACCCACTGAGCCATGCCGCCCGCATGAAGGGTAGAGATCAAACCTGATTTGTGTGGTAAAGAAAAAAATGAGAAAAAAACACAGCAGTTTTCGTCTGTCAAAGCTCCCCAATGTGTTGCTTTATTTCATGTCCAGCCGACATCCCAAGGTATCATTACATTCTGCCAGCCGATGAATGAAAATGACGATGATCGACTACTCCATATATCTGATGGTGAATAAAATATTAAAATGTGATGTTTATATTCTGATGTGTTGCATCTAAATTAGCTACATCGTCTATCCTTTGCCCTCACGCTTCTGGTGTGACAGTGCTCCAGTTGCTGAAGAGTTTGAGTTAAGAAATGTGAGAAACAAACATGAAAGTGATAATGAGCTACTTCATAAATCTCAAGGTGAAAAAGATAGAAATATTAACACTTTTGTTCTATATATATATATATATATATATATAGATAGACAGATATAGATATATATGGGCTGCACAGTGGCATTTGTGTCAATGCAGTCAAACAAAACGTCCAAAATAATGCAGAAAAATAACAATTTTCTGGTTGTTGTCTAGGGCTGCACAGTGCCATAGTGGTTAGCACTTTTGCCTTGCAGCAAGAAGATCCCCGGTTCAAATCTCGGCCTGGGCCTGGGATCTTTCTGCACTCAAAAAAGGAAATGTCATTACTGTTAGATATAACACATGTCATTATGTTTGAATTACTCAGAATTGTTAGTTTTTCATAAAAATGCAAGTTAGTTGTGCTATTTGTAAGTAAAAATGTGCAATTGTCAGAATAACGGATTCTTTTGTTACTGCTACTGAGGAAAAAACACGACGCAAGGAAGACTCAGAGTCAAAATATTCAGTTAAGAATATTTAGTAAAAAATGCAAAGGATGGACAGATATGCGTGCACGCAGATTCTATCTTGTTCAGATGCTGACAGCAGAAAACTGCTAAAGCTAGACAAAGGTTCTCTGCATGCAGCTGTGATCACAAGAAAGAATGAATCTCTAAGCTAATACATGAGTTTTTAAACTAAGAAATTGCAGTCTTCTGATTGGCCCCACGCTGAGACAGCCTCTCCGGATGTCTTGGGTCTTGTCCAATCACCTCCGTCTTCCTCCTGCAAGAGGTGTCTCTGAATGTGTGTGTATGTGGCCGCTCCCTCTGACCTTTACACAGATTTTTAAGAGCTCAGTTCTGCTGAGATCTGCAGATTTCTGTTCCATTTGGTGTTGAATTAAACTATTTTACTGATTCAGTTTTATTCAACTTAACTTTAAACAACAATTTGATAATTTAATCACACCTTATGGCAGATTTGAATGATCCCATTCCCTTTATTGATTTTTGTTTAATCTTATTTAATTAATACCAGATTCCTATGTTCTTTCCCATTTTATTATTAATTTAATACATTGCTAATTTAGATTCTTCTATAGTATTTTCTCACTAAGCTAAATATATTAATCCTAATTCTCAACAGTGTTTTATGGTTCAATACTTTAACTTTTATTCTTGTTTAAGCTTTGTAGTGGGGGCCAGTTGCCCCACTACGTAAGATCTTTGTGTAACCTGATCACTCTATGCATTAACACTTGTAATTTAATCCTAAGTTCTAGGTCTAAAAATATCTAAGTCCCACCATTGAAACATCAGAGAATCCAGGAGCCAAATCTGCAGATGCCAAGATGTAAGGTGTTTTTTCGATACACCACAGACACAAACAAACACTTGAGAAAGGTCCCGGGAGCCCTCTGAACCCACTGTCTGACAACTGAACCCCTTAAACCCTCCCTTAAACTCATCTCTCTTTTTGCCACTGCCAGCTGCCAGTATTTGCACAATTAAGGAAAGAGCGAATCTTTACTCCCTAATAATTTTAATCAAAAACTCTTGGCTTGCCGGCACCTCCCCTGTGGGAGACAGCCTCCCCCAAGCTTTCTCACGCGAACACCTGCACCCTTATCTCCAAACAATACTTTTGTTGATATTGGCAGTTATTCCAGAGGAAACAAACCACAGGCTATCTGTAAACCATTTCAGTCAGAGGGCAAAAAAAGACTGCAGTCAGATACACACACAGACACAGTTCCATTATAGCAGTGGATTAATTCTTCCACATCAGCATCTAGCTGCTGTTTGAACTTTTCACCCTGTCTCTGCCTTTCTATGCATATGTGACAACCTGCACATCCAGAACTAGAATTCAAACATGCACCCATAAGCACTTTAATACATTTGAGTATAGAGTTAATACAAGTTGCAAGCACATTAATATATGATTAACACATAATATGATCAAACGAAGGTCAATAATGATTATCAGTAATAGTAAAAGAGTAATTAAATGATGATTGCAAGTAATGAATAAAAGTAATAACATGATTACTAAGCAAAAGTAATTAAAATGATGATTATAAGTAAAAATCATAAAATGATGATCATAAGTAATAAGTAAAAAGTAATTAAAATGATGATTATAATTGATAAGCAAAGAGTAATTAAAATGATTATAAGTAATATGCAAAAGCAATAAAAACATGATAGTTTAATACACATGCAAAAATGAATATTCCCCACAAATCCCTCCTTTTACACCTTTTAAGGTGTAAACAAAAAGCTGAATCTAGAATTGGCATGATTCAGTCATCCTCATCAGAATGGCAATAGTGGTAAACACGCATGGATGGTCTGGAACCCTTTGAAACAAAGATGGGAAAACCTATTTCCTTTCATCTGTGCTTACCCTATACTCGGAAATTTGCAGAAGAGAATTTTCATCCCAATATAGTGAACACAGAGGTGGAGTCAGGTCAGGTCTAATGAAGGATGGTATTTTAATGGGGATTGGGCAAGATACTACCCACAGGATATCTCGTACAGAACCACCACACAAGAACAAGAGGGTCTTGTACGCCACACATGTGTGATAGCTCCATTCACAATCAATTCTACCTTTTCTACACTCCATGTCAATGAAAGAATAGTTGGACATTTTTCCTTGTGACACAGTGTGACATATCCTAATTGATGTACACATTCAGTGATGCGATATGCTACAGATATGTGAGATGATTGCCCTGTTCTCGTTTTTGGCTCAACCTCCATAATTCTCCAATCCTGCACACGTGAAATGAGTAAACACTTAAAGGAAAAGTAAAAATTAAGTAATAAGCAAAATTAAGCGTAAAAGATAATTAATGAAAAGTTTTATTTATATATATATTTTTTGAACTTTATTCTATTATTCTGTTTGTTTGGTTTTTTTAATCCCTCCTTTTCACAATTCCTCCTCTCCATCTTCCATCTTTTCCAACCTCATCTCTTCTCCCCCCAGATCCTCTGGGATGAGCAGGGGCATCTGATATGGTGGGGGATCCCTCTCCTTAGACAAAGCAGTAGTTATTAAACGATTAATAAGTGTTCGAAGACAAGGAATGCAACACCAACCGCAACACACTAATATTGCTAAAAAGCAAGCTATAGAAATAAGCAGGGACGCGATCAAGGTTTTCCACTTACCAAACATGCGATCAAACTAACCTCCCAAAGGATTTTCCACTCCAGAGTTCTCAGCCAATTCGTTGGATAAGGCCGTGAGCCCTGCCAATGCTTTAGTAATGCTTCCATCCGGGGCTGTGTTATTGGGGATAAAGGTACAACAGTAATCTCCAAACATTTTGCACACACCCCCTCTCTCTGCTAGTAGCATGTCCAGAGCCATCCTGTTCTGCCAAGCCATGAGTGTAGTGGGTCCTAGTTGTTCAGCGATACCTTTAACAGCATCTCTGGTGTAGTTAACAAACCTCTGTTGATTGTAGTAGATGTAATTTATCCAATCTACATTCTTATTAATAGTGGGCCACAAGAGTATAGATTCAAATCCTGCTGCAATCTGACATCTGGCCTTAAATTCATTAGGAACCCCTCTGGGGACTCCAATGGCATCAATATACACCTGTGGATCGAAAGAGCCTCCGGGCACATCTCTTTTGGTTCTATGATAGGAAGTGTCGGCTACTTCCTGCAAAGTTTTAATTCCTAGGGGAAGAAATTTGAATGGCATAATCAGCTGAACTAGAGTGCATGAACCAATCCAATTCCTAGGAAGGAAGGGTCTAAGTTTCCTCCTGCCACACATCCACCAGAGATCTGCTCTGGATTGATTATGAACACCAAGGAACTGCTGTATTCCAGAAATTTCAGAATTTGACTTTGGCTCAGTAAGATTGTATGTAATGGCACAATAATCAGGACCAAGAAATCCCAAATTAACTCCAGGTCCTCTCTGTAGGAAACAACTGTAATTACCAGGATAACTTACCACAGACCCAGGGATTTCAGGCTCGTTAACTACTGGATACAGAGTTGACACCGTACGACACTCAGGGCTTGTAGACAACCTGTTGACACTGAACAGAGAGATTACACAGCGGAAGCCTTGTGGATCATTAAATTCATTCAATCTGAAGGGGACAGTCCCAAGTACAGGTCTTGCCTTTGCACATGCCACACAGTCAGTTTTTTCTATGGACACAGCAGAAAATCTCATTCACTGCAACCAGTAATTTTTCTCATCATAACCAGTTTGTAATGCAACTGAATCTTCATAGGAAATGTCGGTTAGATATGTTACTTGATCATCAGGTTTAGAATCTGGAGAGGAAAGTAGTTCAGTCTGAGACGCTGAATGGTTGGCAACCTTAATGATAAATCGGCCCTGTGGATCCGTGCCTTTTGCATGAATCCCCAAAATGTACACACCATTATCCAATATAATAGGATGCTTAAGAGTAATGTAAAGAGGATTGCAACTTCCTGCCTTACAATTAGGAGCCGACCTTCCCTTTACGATTGATAGCCTCCCTTTTAATGGAAATATTCCTTCTGAATCTGTCCTAGGTTGATAACCCCAATCTTTTGGTCCTGTATTTGCTATCACTCTACTCCAGGAGTCGCACCATTGTGGTACAGTATCTGCCATAAGATATGACTTGCAAATGTATTTCTCATCCGCCCAGTGGCTGTACTGATGTTTTCCACACTGCACAATGGAACAGAGATCTATTTTTACCGTTCCCTCAACTCCCGCTTTAAATGTGAGATTCTTTAGGTTTTGCAATTCAGACGCAACCGCCCTCTGTGCTTCTGACTCTAGGAAGAAACCAATCAAGCCAGTAGAGCGTTTGGTTCGGTTTTGTGTGTCAGTAGATGAGTCAATGGTCATGCTAAGTGTATGGTGTGTATTTGATTGATATTCCCACACCAGTATGGGAGTAACAATCGTCAGGGCTCCTATTATGAGAACAAAAAGAACCCCCCAGTGGTCATAGAGGCCTGGCCTCTTTGCAGGCCCTTGTGGGTCTAATATTGGACCTGCCATTATAGGAAGCTTTCTGTAAAATTTCACCAAATACTCTCTAAGTTTTTGGAGCCTCCTTAGATTCTGCCAGATCGGTTCCTATCTCTCCAGTTTTTTGAGAGGGTGGTGAAGTGGGTACACAATGAGTTAGGGGGTGCCAATTAGCTCCAGCTTTACCCTTTACCTGGACCGCATGCGAGGTACACTCTGTTACCTGATATGGTCCAGTCCACCTGGGCTCCAGCCACTTTCTTTTGTGTGCTTTCACCCGCACCCAATCACCCACCAAAAGTGCTGGAGTCTTCTTTTCAGCTGTCTCGGGCTCTGCTGACTGCACCTGTTTAGACAAAACTCGTGTCAACTTAGTTAGTGCAGTCATGTAATCATCACATTGTACCTGCCAAACATCCAGAGATGGCATATGACCCCCATCTCTGGGCGGGCCAGGCATTGGTCTGCCCGTCAGCAACTCATGAGGCGTCAGATGTGTTTTTGCCCCTGGTGAGTTTCTCATTGACATGAGTGCCAGAGCAAGAGCATCCACCCATTTTAACTTAGTATCGTGACAGATCTTAGCTATTTTTCTTTTCAGCGTTTGGTTTGCTCGCTCCACTAACCCTTGTGAAGCAGGATGATAAACTGACCCGAAACGGTGTGTGATGCCTAGGGTTTTTTCAACTTCGGCTAAAAGCTTGTTATTGAAATGAGACCCATTGTCTGATCTGATGTTTCGTGGAACCCCGTATCGTGGTATCAGCTCATTCTTTAACCACTTAACCACTGTTTGTGCTGTTTCATTCCTACAAGGAATTGCTTCCACCCATTTTGTGAAACGATCAACCATAACCAACATATACCTGTACCCCCTTACCCGGTTCTCAGCCCCCATGTCTGTGAAGTCAATGGTGATGTCATGGAAGGGAGCAGGCGGGACAGGATATCCACCCATGGGACATCTGTACGGAGTCTTGGAATTGTGGGCATTGCAGGTTTCACAATCTGACACGTAGTTCTCCACCAGTGCAGTCATGTGTGGGTGCCACCAGCACTTTTCAATGTTCAATTGTGTGGTTTTTCGTCCTTCATGTGCAGGTCCATGCGCTTGTTTCAGCAGTAGGTGACAGAGCGTTGTTGGAGCTACCAATCTTCCATCATGGGACCTCCAAAGTCCCTCTTTCTGTGTTGCTCCTTTCTTTGACCACTCACTCTGTTCACTCACTCCTGCTTTCTCTTGTATGGCTTTGATGTCGTCTTCTGTCAGTTCAGGTATTTGTGTCTCTGTCAGCATCATCTGTTTTACAGTGTAGCCTCCTGCTGCTTTTGCAGCCGCATCAGCAGCCTCATTTCCTCTGGCTACAATGTTGTCCAGTTTCTGATGGCCTTTACATTTCATCACGGCCACTGCAGCAGGGTGGTGTACTGCTTGTACTAGCTCCTCCAGCTGTGTTCGGTGTTTGACTGGAGTGTTAGCCGTGGTCAGGAAATTTCTTCTCACCCATTGTGGTCCATCCACGTGCACAGCTCCATGTCCATAAGCTGAGTCCGTGTAGATGTTTACTCTTTTCCCAGCTGATAGTTCCAGTGCACGAGTGAGGGCCACAATCTCAGCCAACTGAGCTGACGCTGGTTGAGGGATGATGCCCGTGTCTCTGGTGTCATAGATTCCTGTTTGTTGATTCAGTTCCACCACAGCAAAGGATGCTACATTTCCATTCTCTCCCTTGTAGCAGCAGCCATCGGTGAAAAGAATCATCTCAGGATATTCCAGTGGCTCTGCTTCCAGATCAGCTCTCAGTTTAATGTCCAGTTTTGCTCTTTCAGTGCAGTCATGTGGGATTTCACTTTCAGTCTGCAATCCAGTTGCCATGTTCACTCCTTCAGTGTGGAAAGTGATATGTGGCTGTAGCAGGATGTTAGAGATTTTGTTTTTTCTTGCTGTGGAGAACGTGAAAGCACTTGATCCCAGGAAAGCGACCACTCCATGGTTGGTGTTGACTTTAAGTTCATGGCACATGACAATGTGGCTGGTCTTTGTGATAGCTTTTGCTAGTGCTGCCAAGTGTCTGGTGCAGCCTGTTTGGCCCACTTCCATGTTGTCGAGTTTTGAGCTGTGGTACATCAATACTCTTCTCTCTCCCTCCTTTTTCTGAAAAAGGACACCATTTACCACCCCTCCTTTTTCAGAAACATCCAAGTAGAAGGTTTTGGTGTAATCGGGGGATGCCAACCCAGCTGCTTGTGCCAGTGCTTGTTTGGTTTGTGTGAAAGATTCTTCAGCAGCAGGAGTCCATGTGAGGGCAGCAGTCAGGTTATGGTTGCCAGCCTCAGCCACCATGTCTCTGAGCGGCTGGGTGAGTTCAACATAGCATGGCACATGATTTCTGCTGTAACCAGTGAGCCCCAGGAAGGCGAGCATCTGTTGGACGGTTGTTGGCTTGGAGTGGGAGAGGATAGATGATTTCTGGGATTCAGTGAGGCCATAGGCGTTTTGTGTGATTTCTCTTCCAAGAAATTCAACCATTCTTCTGCAAACTTGCACTTTTTCTCTTTTCACCTTATAACCCTCCTTTGCCAGCAGGGTGAGGAGGGCATGGGTGGCTGTCAGGCAGGCATCAGCTGTTGGGGCTGCCAAGAGGAGATCATCCACGTACTGGAGCAACACCACTCCATCAGGCAACTTCAGTGGTGTGAGGTGTTCTTTGAGAACGTGATTGAACAGTCCTGGGCTGTCTCTGTAGCCCTGTGGCACTCTGGTGTAGGTGAAGTTCTGCCCCCCATAGGTAAAACCAAAATATTCCTGGGACTCTTCGTCCAGTGGAAGACAGAAAAATGCATTAGCCAGGTCGACCACCGTGAAGAAATGGTGGGTGGGATTGATGTTCTGCAGAGACAGGCGTGGGTTAGGAATAGGATACAGTGCTGGGAGAGTAGCATCATTCACTGGTCTGAAATCTTGAACCATTCTCCAACCTTTTCCTGGACCTTTGGAAACAGGCAGAATGGGAGTGTTCCATGAGGACTTATATGGAACAATAACACCTGCTTTGAGCAGGCCGTCGATGGTTTCTGCAATGCCATGCACCTGTTCTGGTTTCAGTCTGTACTGTGGACGCCAGATAGGACCCTGACCAGGTCTGAGAGTGATGTGGATGGGGTCAACAGTCACTTTTCCAACATCATATGGAGAGGTGGCCCAGATTTCAGGGGGAACTTCATCTAGCAGTCTCTGCGTGTCAGGATGGTCAGTTTTCATTCTACCATGGAACCTGGGCAGATCTTTAAACTCCATCACCACCTTTTCTGTGGTTGGGGCAGCCACACACCACATGTCCTCTTCTTTTGCCTTCCAGACTCTGGGGGCCTCCGTTTCTTCCCATGTTAGAGTAACAGCTCTTTTTACCATTGGACCCAGGGAGCGTGCTTCATAACCACTCCCTATAGCCAGTGTAACATGTGGATGTGATTCTGATGATAAGTTGTACCAGCTTTGTTGTTCTTTAGTGAGTTCACAGCAGGCTGCCACTCCCTCTTTTCCAGCAAATAATGATGTGAGCTTGATGAAATCATTCTTTCCTTCCATTTCCTCATTCCAGGATTCATCATACAGTTCATCAGGGGTGGTGAGGTAATTGAGAGTGCAATGGAGGTCATCCAAGGGAGCTTTGTATGGATGGAGTGAATGCAGCCACGACTTCCACTGCATGTACTGGAACTGGATGTGTGGAGTTTCCGGTCCTTGGGGAAGAAGTTTCATCCAATAAACTCTGGTGAAGGGTTCTTCTGGCTGTGGTGTTGGAGCCACATACAGTATTTTGGCAGAAGTCGCAGGTGGGTGTGGCTTGGTGGTCAGGTTAAGTCCATCAGGACCACAGTAGATGTTCAGTCCAAGTTTGGTAAGTAGGTCTCTTCCAAGTAGGTTGACAGGACAACCTGGAGCATAGAGGAATTGATGTGTGAGAGTTTGACCTCCGTGGGTTACTGCCAATGGAACAGTGAAGGTCTGTTGCTGAGGTTGTCCCGAGACTCCAACTATGGCTAAGCTTTTGGTAGAAAGTGGTTGGATGGTATTTATACAGGAATATGTAGCTCCCGTATCAGCCATTAGCCAGTGTGTGGTGCCATTTATTACACAGGCCACCATTGGTTCTGTCAGGGGAGGACAGAACTGACCTGTGGCAGTCTCTGGGCCTCGTCAGTATTCCGCCTCCGGCTCCCATGCCTGTTGTGGCATTTGGGCCGGGTATGGAACAGGGGCAGGGCCTGGCGCTGGCACTGGAGCGTGATATTGCGCAGGAGGCACTCCTCCTCTCCCTCTTGGTGGTCCCCCTCTTCCTCCTTGTGCACCCACCGCTCGTGGTGGCTGTGGAGTATAATAGCTGAAACCAGTCGGTTGTAGGGGATGTGGACACTGAGTTCTCCAGTGTCCTGGCTCTCCACAGTTGAAACATGAGCCATACGTTCCAACCCATTGTCCTCTTCCTCCGTACGCTCCTCTTCGTGGTGGATAATATGGAGCTGGGGCTGCTGGAACATATGGAACTGGGGCTGCTGGAACAACCGCCTGTGGCTGCTGTGTTGGTATTTGAATAGGCTGTGCGCTCACAATGTCACGAAGAGCTTTCTGCATTTCTTCTTTCCAATCAGGTGGAGGTCCAGCCTGGACCACCATCTGCTTAGTTTTGGCTTTGCTCTTGCTTGCCATTTCATCATTTGCTTTAACTTGCTGTCTCAGCAGTCTCTTGGCCAGGTACCGTTCCTCCTCATCCTCTTTTGCTTTATCCTCCAGGTATTCATGGTAATGGTGTTCCAGATTGGTCACCCACATCCGGTAATCCATCTTGGAGAGTCCCACCACCTTTTTCAGACCCTCCTGCACCTGCTGTGGCAACCCTTTGACACACTGGAGTCTCCAGAGGGCGGTGGTTGCAGGGTTGGAATCGTGTCTTTCCCCTGTATACTTGGCCCATTCTTTTGCAGCTTTCATCAGGTATTCAGATACTTCTTCATCCTTTTCGATTTTGATGGTACTGACACTGCTTACATCACGATCAGTGGGATACAGCCTTCTCATTTCCGTCCACAATTTGTTTCTTATCCCATTCAGAGATGCATGATCTGAGAGAGCGTTACCCAGTCCCGCAGCTTGGAGAATTTCAGAGGCTGTAACTTTTCCTTCAGTTTTTCCCAGGAGTGCTCTGATGTCTCCCATACACAATGTGTCTCCGTAGGTCTCACTTTCCAGTGTGTAAATCCAGTCATCTGCTCCTTTGGTCAGAGGTGGCAGTTTCCTCAGGAGGCCCTCCATATCACGATGTGGGAAAGGCACGTAAGCAATTCCCCCATTGGTCACTCGCAGGGGAGCTTGTACTGGCATTTGGGTGGATGAGCGCTGCCTCAGCGTCATTGGATGAATTCTGGAGGTTTGTGGTGGTGTCTGAGGTGGTGGCGGCTGGCCATGATTCTCCGTGCTGGTGTGTGGTGGACTTGGAGATGTAAGGGTGCCTTCAAAATGTCCTTGTATGACACCAGTGACATGTGTGTTGTTTCTTGGAACCCAGCTATCAGGACCTGTCATTTCCAGTGACCATCCTCCACTTTCCCTCATTGGTGCAGGGGGCGCTGGTGTCAATTCTTCATACACTGGCTCAACTGGTATGGGGGATGTGGGGTCACAGGGTGCTCCAAGATTTCCAAAAACTTCATCTTCCAGTATTGGGGGCAGTTGTAAGGGAAGGTCTGCTCTGGAAGAAGCATTTGAAGCAAGAGAAGCAACAGAGCCGGAAGAGACTGATGGATATGGTGAAGGAACTCTGCTTCCTGTGTCTCCACTGCACCTGCTTTGAGTGAGATTACGTTGTTCTTGGGTCAGATAGGTGATTTTTCTGTCCACATCTCTCATATGTTGTTCAGTTGTTGTCAGGAGATTTGTCATTTGTTCTCCCATTTTTCTCACTTCAGTGGAAATCCTCCCAATCGTTGGATCAGCAGGAATGACGACATCCAGTATTCCTTCTTTCACTGAAACCAGTGGTGCCTGCACTGCAACACTGCGTCCACCAGGTGGTGTTGCTCCTTCATAGGGTGGTGGGTCTTCCTGCAAGAGTAGGGAGGGGTAGATCTGGGTTGGGTTTGACATCATAGGCGGAGCCGTGGGCTTAGCGGTTTTACTCTGTTCAGGGGTTTCCTGTTTAGATGGCAGTAGAGGCATGACTGTCTGTGAAGCAACTTCCTCTTTCAGCTTAGCAGCAGGCTTCGGCAGCTTGCAAGCATGTGTGATGAGGTTACACATTTGAGTAGTTACAACTTCTTTGTCTGTAGCTTTCTGCATTTTGTTGAATCTTGTCCCCCAAGTGCGCTTGTTGTCTTTTTCCCACTCCATGACTTTCTCGTGACGTTCAGCTGCAGCCGCAGTGAGTATGCATGTGACAGTTTGAGAACCAGGCAAAGGAGCACCAGGCTGACCCGAAACCAAACCCTGTCTCTCCCACTTTTCCCAAACCTTCGAAACGTACTTCCGTATTTTACCCTTATCTTTTGACATTCCTCTTTTCTCCATCTCCGAAACCACAAACTCTTTCAACTTTGCACCATCCATCATTCACTTACAAATCAACCTTTCTTTGATAAACACAACCAATAATATGAAAGCAACACAAACAATAATCCACCCAACCAGCAAAATTGCCACAAACAGTTTTAGCAGCTTCAACCGAGTTTCAATGAGGGTTATGCGTACGCTATCTCTGGCACCTCGTAAATAATCCTCAATAAAGTAGAAATCCGCCTGTTCTCTTGTAAGAGCTATCTGTGGTCCCAATTCACTCTCTGAGTCAAAGTTTTGTCCTGGTTCTGTGCTAGCTCTTCCCACTCTCATGTCAAGGAGAAAGTTATCAAAAAGGTGATAGAAGGGGATCAGAAAACAGAGGGGAAGTAAGAAAATCGCTCGGTTTTCCAGTCACCTCCAACCCCCCTCTCCGATAAAATGTTTTTTGTTTTTTTGTTTTTTTTCAATCAATCCAACAGCACATTTTAAGTAATTGTACAATCAATTCAATCAACAGATGTAACAAATTTTCTCAATTGTTTTTTAACAAAGCAGTGAAATTCCTCTTAGATTAGCAGCCCAGTCATCGGTTTGTACTCTGTACAAACTCACAAAGACAGACTACAATTTCTCACACAATTGAAATCAACCAGCAAGCAGTATTTAACTGCATATGTCCTAGGTGAATGAGAGCATCAATCCCTTTTTCATACAATAAACACCCCTTCCACCCATAACACAGCAATCACGTTCAGCTGAGAAAACTAAAGAAAGGAAAAAAGAAAGAAAAGAATAGAAATAAAAGAAAATAAAGTCTTGCACTCGTTTTACTCCTTATTCCAGTTATCCACACCACAATGCATTCTCACAAATTTAGACCGTCTGTCCATTCACACCAAAATGACGTCTATTTTCTGCCAACGTGTGTAAAGATCAGCTGCCTGCCTGTCAATCACTCAAACCCTATGCAGACGATCGCATCTCATTCCTAATGTAGGAACAAACACAATTATGTACAGAGTTTAGCAATCCGAAAGGTTCTTACGCGATTCCACTTACACAAAATTTAAAAAATTTGCCCACAATGTAAAATAAATTCAACAGAAAATCGCTAATTTAGATTACTTAATTGTGGCCACATCAAATCTTCCCCAGACAGTATGTCCTAGTGCTGCAGGTAGGACGTAATGGTGACCTTTAATGCGTACATAGCGCAACCATTGTACTGCTACGGGCTTTTTAAAAGATTATAGTGTCAAAACAGCAACTGGCCGTAAATACGGTCTCAGTCCTGCACCCTATTCCTTCAGGGATTTCCTACCAATTCTTATACACTACAGCTTAAGGCTGCAAGGGCAGTTTCACGTTACACATCACACTTCATCATCATCTCTCTGGTACAGACCAACTGATCCCAGCTTAAGGCTGAGAATCAACAGTCCTCTGTCCAGTCACCGGTGTAAAGATAATAAAGTTCTGACCATCCAATGCAAACCAACACCGATGTGTGCTTATTGACAGTTACAATTAAAATTCATTCAAATTTGACAGATCTCCCCTTACCTCACAGAAACTCACAAATTTGGCTATGCCCAATGTGCAGAATTCGATTAAACAGGTTTCTGCTTACCTTGTTCTTTTCGTTGACTGGCCAGTCGTGTGAGTCTCTGTGTGGCTCGGAGCTCCCCGTCAGGTCCTCCCAGAAATCTCCGGTGTCGGACCCCAGGCCAATTTGGCTTTAGCAGGTCTTCCAAAAATGATGCCTCAAATAACAGTAACCCCGTCCGTGCCTCCAAATTTGTCAGAATAACGGATTCTTTTGTTACTGCTACTGAGGAAAAAACACGACGCAAGGAAGACTCAGAGTCAAAATATTCAGTTAAGAATATTTAGTAAAAAATGCAAAGGATGGACAGATATGCGTGCACGCAGATTCTATCTTGTTCAGATGCTGACAGCAGAAAACTGCTAAAGCTAGACAAAGGTTCTCTGCATGCAGCTGTGATCACAGGAAAGAATGAATCTCTAAGCTAATACATGAGTTTTTAAACTAAGAAATTGCAGTCTTCTGATTGGCCCCACGCTGAGACAGCCTCTCCGGATGTCTTGGGTCTTGTCCAATCACCTCCGTCTTCCTCCTGCAAGAGGTGTCTCTGAATGTGTGTGTATGTGGCCGCTCCCTCTGACCTTTACACAGATTTTTAAGAGCTCAGTTCTGCTGAGATCTGCAGATTTCTGTTCCATTTGGCGTTGAATTAAACTATTTTACTGATTCAGTTTTATTCAACTTAACTTTAAACAACAATTTGATAATTTAATCACACCTTATGGCAGATTTGAATGATCCCATTCCCTTTATTGATTTACTTTAATCTTATTTAATTAATACCAGATTCCTATGTTCTTTCCCATTTTATTATTAATTTAATACATTGCTAATTTAGATTCTTCTATAGTATTTTCTCACTAAGCTAAATATATTAATCCTAATTCTCAACAGTGTTTTATGGTTCAATACTTTAACTTTTATTCTTGTTTAAGCTTTGTAGTGGGGGCCAGTTGCCCCACTACGTAAGATCTATGTGTAACCTGATCACTCTATGCATTAACACTTGTAATTTAATCCTAAGTTCTAGGTCTAAAAATACCTAAGTCCCACCATTGAAACATCAGAGAATCCAGGAGCCAAATCTGCAGATGCCAAGATGTAAGGTGTTTTTTCGATACACCACAGACACAAACAAACACTTGAGAAAGGTCCCGGGAGCCCTCTGAACCCACTGTCTGACAACTGAACCCCTTAAACCCTCCCTTAAACTCATCTCTCTTTTTGCCACTGCCAGCTGCCAGTATTTGCACAATTAAGGAAAGAGCGAATCTTTCCTCCCTAATAATTTTAATCAAAAACTCTTGGCTTGCCGGCACCTCCCCTGTGGGAGACAGCCTCCCCCAAGCTTTCTCACGCGAACACCTGCACCCTTATCTCCAAACAATACTTTTGTTGATATTGGCAGTTATTCCAGAGGAAACAAACCACAGGCTATCTGTAAACCATTTCAGTCAGAGGGCAAAAAAAAGACTGCTGTCAGATACACACACAGACACAGTTCCATTATAGCAGTGGATTAATTCTTCCACATCAGCATCTAGCTGCTGTTTGAACTTTTCACCCTGTCTCTGCCTTTCTATGCATATGTGACAACCTGCACATCCAGAACTAGAATTCAAACATGCACCCATAAGCACTTTAATACATTTGAGTATAGAGTTAATACAAGTTGCAAGCACATTAATATATGATTAACACATAATATGATCAAACGAAGGTCAATAATGATTATCAGTAATAGTAAAAGAGTAATTAAATGATGATTGCAAGTAATGAATAAAAGTAATAACATGATTACTAAGCAAAAGTAATTAAAATGATGATTATAAGTAAAAATAATAAAATGATGATCATAAGTAATAAGTAAAAAGTAATTAAAATGATGATTATAATTGATAAGCAAAGAGTAATTAAAATGATTATAAGTAATATGCAAAAGCAATAAAAACATGATAGTTTAATACACATGCAAAAATGAATATTCCCCACACAATCTCAGTTTTACTTGGCTATATTAGTTTCCCTAACGCAACAGTGTTCAGTAAAATTTAGAAGGTAGCTTGTCCCTTGGACGCTGTACAACCTCTCATTCAAGGTCTCGCGAGATTTCGTGACGACCGCCATTATCCTTTTGTGCCTGATGGATGTAGCTGCATTAGCAGAATCCTTGGCCATCTTCCAGATAGCGGTAAATAATTTGCTTTTATATACCATTATTTTATAAAACAGCTATTATTATTTATTCTCAATAAGTTATGTTGAGCTGAAGACTGAGTTATAATCTCATTGCAAGATGCTAGCAAGTCATCATGATGCGATGACAAGCTAGCAACTTCATGCAAAATAATAATCTGTACAAGAGACAAGTTTCTATGCGTTACTGTGCTAAAACAAGTATCCGGTATAGATTAGGAATGGAGGGATTTATGAAAAAATCCGAGCTGTTGAGTGCTTTTGTCTCAGTTTAGCGCGCACATGAGCAAGTGAGCCATGCGGCCGTGACTCTTTAGCTGCAGAGCGTTTCTGATATCAGGGGCGGTTTTAGACTTTCAGCTCTAGGGGTGCTTAGCACCTGGTTGGGCGGGGGGGGGGCACATCTGACCAATGTTAAGCGACGGCTCACCCAGCTCTTCTGCATTCAACAGAGCTCAGTCATTCTCTTAGATACTATTCGTTGGTTCAAGAAACAGTCAAAATAGTCCTCAAAATGCTGACCGTTTGAAGTTTGATTTTCAAAATATGTCTGCTAGCAATTGAGTTAATGCCACAAAATAAACATTTGAACACATGCAGCAACGTTGCTCATGTTCTGTGCTTTGCCCCCCAAACCTTACCTGAAGCTTTTGCTGGAGTTTTCTTGGAAAAAAATGCCCTAATATCCATTGTGACGTTCGGTCCACAAACAACACATTGATAAAACAATGATATGGCACCAGTGTGAAATTACAATAGCTTTTTTCCACCTTCATGTTTGGCATGCCATAAGCATTGCTTGCTTCATTTTGTGATTTGCAAGGCTAAACGAGTAAAATTCGCTAGCTTAGAAGGCAAGCTAGCTAGCTGGATTGTTTGTTTAGACAACTCAGACTTATAAATGCAGATTTCATGGACAAACTTGTGAGTTCACTTCAGGGTATAAATACCAAGTAAATGTTGCAGTCACCTGCAGTTGCTGGCTCTGTTGGCTAGCCTGTCAATCTCTCTGCCTGATCCATCACACGCACACAGGGGTGGGAGCAGCATTCAGCGCAGGCAGAGTAGAGGGGAACTTGCGCTCTCTTAATGGATCAAACCATTATCCAAGGGGGGGGGGTGTCAAATTAGGGAGAACTTTGCCAGATTTTACATTTGGTTTGAAATGGTAAAATAAATAACACTGTTAATAATTATTTCAGCATTTATTATAAACATAAATAAATAATGCCCAATAATTCTAGGGGTGCTTAAAAAAATTAAGGGGTGCTCAGCACCCCTGAAAATGGTCTAGCTCCGCCCCTGTCTGATAGCATCCATTAAAGCTGCTCCACCCAGCAGCAGGAGGCGTGCGCCTCTGCTCCAACAGTATCTGTCTGCAGGCTGCAAGAGAGAGGCGTGTCGCAAAGTAGGCGTATCGCAAAGTGACGTCACTTTGCGATACGCCTACTTTGCGACACGCCCACTTTAGCAACAGCTGATTTCGTGATCTCGTTCACGTCAGAAAACACGCGAGATTTTGTTATCACCACTCTACTGTGTAGCGAACGTGCCCTCTGCTGGTCAGAGTTAGCCACTGAAGCTGGATAATACAATAATACACACACAATCTCTAAATTTAACATAAAATATCCGTAAAAATCCAATCACACACAATACAAAAGTATCCTAAATGAAATGTAAATTAAATTATGTACAATGAATGCCACACTTAATATATATGTACAATGATTGCCACATGAACATCTAGAAAAATGTTACTGCCTTAAACAAAGCTTCATTAATAATGTCTGTATTACTCCCCAGTCAGACATCAGTGAAATAGCATCTTTTAAATAACAAATAATACCAAATATAGATCTCTTCAAAGCACAACAAAGTGGTGAGGTATGAGTGTGTGTGGGATGAAAAATCTAAAGTCTCTGGAGGAATGCCTCAGAGAGGTCAGCTTCTGTATCTTGGGTTCTATTTCTAATAGTTATTACTACATTGTCTTGATGGGGTCATTTTTCTGTAAATGCAAATAAATAATTTATATCACAAGTGTAACATTTTGTGTCAGACTTTATTTGGTTGGATGATGTGAACAGTCAACAACATACACAAGACTGCTTTTGAATTTCATAGTCAGGTAACTACATTAATTTACTGATGAAGAATGATAGTCAGCCAGAGCTTTAAAACCATGACAATTGAAGTTAATTACATTCATCACCTTTTTAATATGTGTTGCTCTGCTGAGAAACAAAGTTGATTAAGAGCTCATTGCATCCACTGGCACATGCTCCTGTCAACATTCTAATTTAAAAAATGAAATCTATCAACCAAAAGACAAATAAACAAGCAAACCTTTTCACCAACCTTCAGCCCCTCGTTGTCTTCCCAGTCATGATTCTAAATAGATGGAACATTCCAAGATAAACATGTCAGAACTATACCAAATCTTTATTGATATAGTCGGTGGTCTTCCAAATGTCCATTTTTTGTCAGTTTGTAAAGGATGCTGCTGATGCAAGCAGCAAGAGTTTCACAAGTTCATGGTGACAATAAGTGAAATTTGAAAAAAGAAAACACTTAATATTCAATTCAATTCAATTCAATTTTATTTATATAGCGTCAATTACAGTCAACTCGTCTCAAGACGCTTTACAGAACCCAAATGCCTGACCCCCAGAGCAAGCCCAAAGGCGACAGTGGCAAGGAAAAACACCCTTTTAACAGGGAAGAAACCTCGAGCAGAACCCGGCTCTATATAGGGGGGACCCATCTGCCTGCTGGCCGGGCGGGTTGAGAAGGACAGAAGAGGGCAAAGGGGAGGGATGGGAGAAGAGGGAGGGGTGGGAAAGCAAGGAAAACACAACACACATTTGGATACATGCATGACAGGATATGTGACACAGACAAAGTATAAGCTAACATTGAAAACTGACTCATAATTTACTCTTATGATGTACGGCTCTGACATTAAACATACTCCATATATAGCTAGCAGTAAAATTCAAACAGTATGTAAGTTAGCATAACAGTATAGTGAAGGCAATGCAGAGTTGACTGGTGGAAAAAGGGAGTTGGAAGCAGAGGGATGGAGGAAGGTCAGCAACAGCATCCCACAGTGGACATGGTGGAGACTGGACCAGCTGGTGGAACATCAACCGCAGATCTGAAGCATCCAGCTCTGGGACCAGGGACACTCGGAGAAATAGCACAGGGGGAAACAGAGTGAATGTACTGCAATAACGGTATACATATTAAATGTAAAGGTAGATAGAGAAGGGCTCAGTGCGTCAAGAAAAGTCCCCCAGCAGCCTATAGGCCTATAGCAGCATGACTAGAGGCAGAACGAAGGGACGTCCAAGAAGGAGTCAGCTGTGCAAATGAATATGTCTTCAAATATCATGTATTATAATATGCATCTCTGTCTCTGTTCAACTGTGGGGATTTTTTTTTATTACAGTCTAGATCTCAGTTAGTTCTGATATTATTTCTAGATAGCCCTTGGTCTCTGATCGGCAATGCCGATGTACGATTTAGAATATTAGTGTAACTGTTTATTATTGTGTGTCAGGCTTATGACCGGTGGTTCAAACTTACTAATAAAATGAAACAAAGGACATGACAAATACTATGGTGTGCTTCCTAGTGAGACCATTCAGTGGGCCTTAAACCAAGGCTGCCTGTTATTGTTATTGGTGACTACACTGTCCTTTGAAGAAGGTCTTAATTACACATACATGTAAAGTCGCCATATTATATCACTCATTGTGTTGTTGTCACATATTCTTACATCTGTGTCTTCATCATCTGTTCTTTTCCGCAGGTGAAAGACGGCCAGAAATCATGTCCTTTCCCTCCTTAGTGAAATGGGCAAACCTTCTCCCATGCCTGAAGAAACAAAAAATAAACTAAGAAAAATAGTCATAATGCTGAAACAGCCAGCTAGGGATACAATATAACAATATTTTTATCTAACAAAGAAATCTAATCTCCTTTGTTAGATTTTTTTGATCTAACAAAGGTTAAATCAATCATACCCTTCCAGGATTAGGTTTTCCATAGTAACGGAACACCACCATCTCCGCAGAACTGGCATGTCGTCCTTATAGGAAGAGCACATTCCACAAATCCACAATGATTAACTTCATGTACATGTATGTTGCTGCTACTTTAAATATCCAAACTAGTTTGTCAAACTTACAGGAACTGTAACGATCAAATTATCGGTTCAACTTACAACAGTGAAGTCAAATGGATCACTAAGAATGAGGTACCAGGCGTACTGTGTCAGAAACATTAAACAGGTTAAGGTACTGAAAATATGTTCAGCTAATTTGAAAGTTCCATGTTTGAAAGCTTACCATTATCATAAAAATGCCACAGTCATTTGCATGTGTCTGTCTCAGAAGCTCCTGCACCACGATAGTAGAACAAATATCAAAATGTATCTAATACAATTTTTTTTAAAAAGCATGGTATCATGATATTGCTTTGATGAGCCAAGTCAGTTTATATGGGGGTGTATATTAATACTAAAAAAGTTTTGAGAAAAATAGTTACAATATTCACTGCAGGTCACCCTCTTTTTGGGACACAGCAACAGAGGACACTTGATTCCCATAAATGCGGTTGTATCTTCTGATGAAGTAATGCAATCTTGAAGACTGCTACCTCTATGTCTTTGCCTGTTTTTTCAATCCAGGGACCTGGAACCAGCTGCTTTGCAAGATCACTGTTATTTAAAGAAAACACGGTTACATAATGCCTCTTCTGTATTAGCATATCAATTAAAACAAAAATAATAGCTCTCTTTTCAAGTCTTACTTGACAAATACATAAATACGTAATATGAAATAATGTAAAAAAAAACATAAATCAAACACCGAAACATACGGACTGAGCACAGTAGAGAATTTACACAAATTTATAAAACACCCTCGGTACACATAGTACACATATCCAGACAAAAGAGGACGTTTGGTCACCCTATTACAACACACATTGCAACATTCAGTCATTCTTTTTGTGACGTTTACACAGCAACAGGCTGGTGTACTTCTGTTTCTTCAATGAAATAATATTACATACTATAATATCGCCTATCACCATAGCTATGAAACAACAACATGCAGCAAGTCGTTCACATTTATTACATGAAATATGCTCAAACTTACGGCGTGGACACGACCCGCCATGGTTGAAGATTCAAATCTCATATCTCGCGTGTTTCTCCGTGACTGCCGGTGAGAGGTGTGTCGCAAAGTAGGCGTGTCGCAAAGTGACGCGAAGCTTTGCGACACGCCTACTTTGGGACACGCCTCTCTCTTGCAGCCTGCAGACAGACCCGTCTCCTCTGCTCCACTCTTCTGCGTCCTTTCATCCTTCGCCACACACGACTACGCGGCCTCCCAAAAGGTAAAGACTACAAATACATGTTTAAGAATGAGGTACAGTCCGGTTAAAAAATATTTCAAAAAGTACTTGGTTGTATCTGAGACTTGCAGCTGTGCGAACAGGTGTGACAACCTGAATTTTAACCCAGTGCAGTCAGAATTACTATAGGTGCTACTGGCACAGATTATTTTATATTGGAACACACTGAATTAGGATGAATTTTTTTTCGCCTAAATTATTTCCCTAATAAAACACCTGAAAATAAGTGTGGCAGCACTGTGAGTGCTTGAAAACACAATAGGGCAACACCCTGGGGGCTTAATTAGTTCAGGTCAAAATTTCATAGCAATACTACAAGAAATGAGTGTTTCACACATGTATTTGTAGGGCTATGCCCAGGCGTTGTACATTTTGTACAGCCTCTGCACACCCTCTGCACACCCTGGGCACAATGATATATTTCCATTTTGCAGTCCGTTTGGACATTATTTTCACTCCAAAAACTCATAAACAACTCAGAAAACACTCAATAAACAGCTGCAGTGAGGAGGAACAGCTCCCAGCTGCAGCACAGGAGATGAGAGAAGGAGAGGTGACAATGTTCACACTGCCCTGCTGTCAGCTGAACCTGCTTTGTTCGATTTATAGCCTCCCATTCAGCAGCCATTGGCTACAAGACCTGTCAGTCAAAAGTTTCCTCCGATTTGATTTGCTCAGTCTTTACTAAGGAAATGAGGTCGGGTCCACTTTTGTCACTGTGACAACGGTTGGCTGTTTAGCCCTGGAAGGCCGACCAAAGTTACTTGATTGGTTGAAATGAGGTGTCAATCAAAAGGTTAGAGTTCAGCCGCCATTTTGAGCAATAGTTCGCTAAAAAACATTTCTACATAAACTTACATAAAGATATGAAGAGAAATGCAGGGAGTATGGAACGCGCAGTGCCACATGCGCACGCACGCAGCCGAGCTATTTGTGGATTATTTACTGATTTCAAAACATGTTTTGGACAATACATTATACTGGCTTGTTTTGTCTGGATGCCTAAGCTTGGATTATGGCCGTTTTTTGTGGATTTTTTCATCTGTGACCAGTTATGAGCCTTCAAAGGTGAGTTTTGCTGTTTACGTGATTTGTTGTTTGTTGGACAAATGTGTTTATATTACCCTCTGTGGTAATCACATCTGAAAGTGGTTTATACCGGTGGATTCATGAGAATCTAAGCTTTCCATGGGTGCAGGGCCGGCCCTAGGACTTTGGTGGCCCTAAGCAAGATTTTTTTTGTGGCCCCAAGACATGCACAGGGCAACTACCAAATCACGTGCACAGCTTGTAATTGGGTTAAAACACACATGCACATGATTAACAGCAAATATTCAGCCCACTCCTGAACTTCCTTTTTGGAGCCATGATGCCATCTCTAGTGCTACTGCTTTTCCATCTGTGGCTTCTCCAGACCAGTGTAATCGATCAAGTTTGAAACGGTGCCGTGGTGTCACAGTAGCCTAACTTACACATGAAGCATGGAGTCACCAACTGACTGCTGGTTTATTTTTTCTTTCCTGTATTTTTCCCGTATAGTTTTCTAATAAGCCAGTTTAAATTGATATGTTACCATGATGATTTATGTTTTATTGGAATAAAGACAGGCATGGGCGTAACCACCATCTCAGAAGTGAGGGGGACAAATTTTTCAGAGTGATTTATCATTCTCTTACATTTAATTGTACCGTCCTTAGTGGCTAAAGAACCACATAATCCCTAACAGCCACAGTGCAATACCAGGGGACCAACTAGGCTAGTTCTTTAAACTATAAAGTATAAAACTTTAAACTATAAAATCTAAAGTTTTAGTGGCCAAACTCTAGTTGAGTTGACAACAATGTCCCTTGAACATCTACTGGACGAGTAGCCAAAGGTGCCAAACGCTGAACATGAAATGATCAGTACTGCCTGGTTTCTCCCTGCAATAGATATCTTATTTTCAGGAAGTTATAATCTCTCCTTACCTGTAAAGACCCTACATCCTTGTCCCTGCTGCTGGCCTCTGATTCATCTCCTCCCTGACTCTGCTCTTTCTGTTATGGCAATAAACATAAAAAATGTGGTAAGAAAAATTCTGAAATAGCATTAGGAAGAGTAAAAATTGCAGTAGAATTTAACCTCAAAATCACTTTAACCCATAGATACATATTTTTTTCTCAGCCACTTATATATATATATATATATTTTTTCACCTCTGCAGACCCTGCATGGTCAACATTACTGCTGGCCGCCGCCTCTGGTCCATCTCCTGCCTGACTCTGCTCTTTGTTATGGAAATAATCATTAAAAAATCTGAAAATCAAAATTCTGAGATGGAATTAGAAAGAGAAGGAGTAAAAAATAGTTGTAAATTTATACCATAGATAGCCTATTCTTTTTCTCCTCCCTGACTCTCCTCTTTTGGGACCAAAAGACTTAAATACATGGAGAGCAATTGTGAGCACATCTTCTGCCCAGAAATAAAAGAGGACTGGGTTTATTCCAAGAATAAACTAATTAGCAGTAATGTAACAGAGGCAACAACATTTAAATTATTGTTAACTAGCTTAACATATTGATATATTGCCACGTTTTACCTTGTCATCATTTAGCTAACAAGTCTAACATTGTTTGCATCCAACAAGGTCACACAACTTACACGGTTTGTTTGGAAAAAACTGTGTAAAGTTTTTTCTTCTTGCTGGCTCTGGCTGGTTTGCTAAACATTACTCCAGACGCACGTTCAGCACTGCTCAGCACAGCAGCACGTCTCCTGTGGAACACCTGCGTTAGCATGCGCTCATGGTGCATTCAAAGACGGCTCGGTAAAACACGTTACTGGATGCTAATAACGGGTTTAGCTGTTGTAACGGCTGAATAAAGTGCGGGGGACAGAGGGGACAGATGTGGAAAGTGCGGGGGACATGTCCCACGCATACCCTGTGTCCGTTACGCCCATGAAGACAGGGACAAAATGCGAATCACACACTTATTGTGGTGTGGCCCCCTCTAGTGGATGTGGCTATAAACAACGGCATAGAGTGTTTATGCCAGCGGCCGGCCCTGCATGGGTGTATAGCAGGGGT
Source organism: Acanthochromis polyacanthus (assembly GCF_021347895.1). Lineage (NCBI taxonomy): Eukaryota > Metazoa > Chordata > Actinopteri > Pomacentridae > Acanthochromis > Acanthochromis polyacanthus. Next base: position 32,309,880 of record NC_067119.1, on the reverse strand, counting down.
GTCAAACTCAGTTCCTGGAGGGCCACTATCCTGCATGTTTTAGATGTTTCCCTCTTCCAATACACCTGATTCAAATGATCAGCTTATCATCAAGCTCAGCAGAAGCCTGATAACGAACCTGATCATTTGAATCAGCTGTGTTGGAAGAGGGAAACATCTAAAACATGCAGGATAGTGGCCCTCCAGGAACGGATCTTGACACCCCTGATGTATAGTGTTTCTGTCATCGAGTTTGCAGCTTCGCTCAGTTTTGAAAAATGCTTATGCACATCTCAAAACGGCCCGAATACGGGACGCTGAACCTCTAATCAGGGTCCCCACGCGTCCTGGAAAACTTGAAAAATGATAGACCAATTTTGCAGTCATGGAAAACATATGGAAAATAAAATGCCCAGGAAAAACTTGAATTGTCCTGGAAAATGATTTATCTCGTTCTACCTTCTTAGTGAACAAAAATCAGACATAGGAAATTAAGTAAAAATGATCTTGGTAACTAATGCACACTTATCTATAAAATAGGAGTAGATGAAATAATGCAAGTTAATAAATAAGATCTTGAAAATTAAAAACAATGGTGACAAAAATAAAAAAATGGCAAATTGAAATTTAGGGTTACAGAAACAGTAAATCAACATAATATATTCATAAGAAATCAGAGTAAATAAAGATTTAACAAATAGTATGAATCCTAAATGTATAATACTAAGACACTACACAAACGCCAGAAACCATCCTGAAAAATGATTTCCACAAAAGAGTGAGAACCTTGTTAATTTATATTAAATGCATTTGAGCATTTGTCAAACTGGTTGCTATTATGTTAACAATAATAAAACTATTAATCATTATATCATTATACTTGTTGTATTCCAATAATAATGATGAGCACTGAACAGGTCACACCTGACTGACTAAACAATACAATGAGCACATTGTGTTGTTTTACAGAACTCAATCAGTGACTAACATGTTTATTGTGTGTGCACATAATTATTTATTGTATCTTGCTTTAGCAGATAGAGAATAAACCTGTGTTCTGTCTTCTTCTGCAGGTTCACTGCCAGACCTCTAGTGGAGACCATCTTTGAGAGGGGCATGGCCACCTGCTTCGCCTACGGACAGACAGGAAGTGGAAAGACACGTGAGTTACAGGCAACGACTTTTTCTCTTGCAAAAGCTGAAACTGAGGGTTTTACTTTGTTTCAACTCTGCTGAATGTAACTAAATATATCTTCACCTGTATTGTATTGTAGACTATGGGTGGAGATTTCTCTGGAAAGAACCAAGACTGCTGGAAAGGAATTTATGCATTAGCTGGTAAGCAGATGAGCTGTGATTTCTGACCTATTTTAATGCACCTCGTTGACTAAACTACTTCACATTTTAATTTTGTGGGTATTTTGTAGAGATTCTACTTTAACATGGTTGAAATCATAACTCTTTTTTTGTGCGGCTCAGGATGTATTTCTCATTTTGAAGAAACCCAATTACAAGAATTTAGATCTACAAGCGTATGCAGCCTTCTTTCAAATCTACAATGAAAAGGCAAGTGTAATCATCTCGTGATTGGTGTGACCGTATTTCATGCGTGATCAACACTAACCGACGCTGACTGTATTGTGCGTGTGCTGACAGGTGTTTGACCTCCTGAATCGTAAATCTAAGCTGAGGGTGCTGGAGGATGGGAAGCAGCAGATGCAGGTTGTGGGGCTTCAGGAGAAGGAGATCAAGTGCACAGAAGATCTCCTGAAACTCATTGAAGTGGGCAACAGCTGCAGGTAGGACAACAGAAACATTGCTGCATTTGTTCAGTACATGTTTGATAAACTGTTGTTACTTACATGTGCAAATGTCATTGTCTTTCTTTCTCCATTCACCCTCGTTGGCCTGTTGTTCATCTTTACATCTCTTTCCTCTCTCTTCCAGAACATCAGGGCAGACGTGTGCCAACGCTCACTCATCCCGCAGCCACGCGGTGTTCCAGATCATTCTTCGGAGGAAGGGGAAGACGCATGGGAAGTTCTCCATCATCGACCTTGCAGGAAATGAGAGGGGGGCCGATACGTCGACTGCCGACCGCCAGACTCTGTCAGAGTCCTCTCCTCATCCCATCCCCACCTGACATCCCTAAAAACCCCTTTTCCCTACCTTTCTCCTCTGTCTCTCTGCCTCTCTGTTCCTCTGTCTCTGTGTCTCCCTTTCAGTCTCCCATCCGCTCTTCTACCTCTGTCTTCCCCTGCAGTATGGCACCTGAGTGGAGTTGAGCTTCTCAGCTGACTCCACTCAGGTAATCAGCCACATCCATGGATCCCGGGCAGCTGGAAGACATCTCGTTGATTACCACCTCAGCAATAAGAACCGGCTCATCCTTCCACTCCCTGTCAGATTGTTAAACGAGACACACAGTCGGTCATCATCTAGCCATTTTGTGATTATGATGCTTTTTGCGCCTTACTAACTCTGTTACCTCTCGTGTGTGTGTGTGTGCGTGTGCGTGTGCGTGAGTGAGTGAGTGAGTGAGTGTTGTCCAGGTTGCCAGTAGAGTTGTTTAAAAATACAAGTAAGTGTTTATTAAAATAGATAAATCCATTTATGTTTAGATGTGAGTCATGATAGGTAATTGTCATGGTTGGAACGTTGATGTTGTGCTGTTGAATTGTACAGACTTGTTACAGTGCTTGAATGTTGTTTCCCACATTTGAGTAGAAAAAATAGAGTGAAAGAAGAGTGAGAAGTGAAAGTAGATGTTCTGATTTGAATAGAGAGTAATAGATATTTGTTCTGCACTCTATGTGTAGACTGTTTTTTTGTCTCCCTTCCAATTACTGGATTTGGACTTGATTGAGATTCCGAGCTGAGGAGGCTCGGTGGCGAGCCAGAGAAGACAAACTACTAAGACGGAACGGTGCACAGTCTGGCCAACTGTGGGATCCACTCCGAAGAACAACGGACATCACTTCGTTTCACTCGTACACAGATAAGAAACGCATAACAAACACTACCCGGGTAGCAACGACTGAACAAGACATTACACACAGAACATGAAACCGTACTGAGTACTCGCTTTCAGACAGAAAGAGGGACAATCTATTTTGAACTTTTTTTTATTTTTTTCAGCAGTTGAAAAGAGCTCTGTTTTGCTGTTTTGTGTTATTTTGGGGATTTTATTTTCATACATTGCAGCCAGAATTGTGTGGCAATAAAGTGTCTACTGTCAACTTCATGGTATTGTGCTGAATTTACACAACCAGCTCCTTGAACCTAGAGGGAATGTAGGGTCATGTTTCTACTGGTCCACTATAGGCGCTACATATATATATATATATATATATATATGGCATGCCGTTTAGGAAATTATATATATAATGAAAGTCGATATATATAATGAAACTTGATATATATATATATATATCAACTTTCATTATATATATCAAATCTTTTTTTCCTACCGAGCCCCGGAAGGGACATGTCCGTATGGCGAAGCGACAATGAAGGACACTCACCCGGACGAGAATTTTATTGAGTTTTATTTTGAAATCGGCCTGAAATACACAGACATTCAAGCAGTGCGATGCGCTAAGAGTCTGCCATGCAGACCAGCGATCCTGATAATGGTAAGTTTTATTTCTCCAACATCCTGCTGTTATCCTACTATGAATACGCTAGCTGCAACAGTCCCACATCAGTATTATGAACGTTCCGCCAGCTAACGCGGTCCGGACACCGGATCAGTGATTAGAGGTTGGCTTTGAACTATTGTTTGCCAGCCAGTTAGCCGCTGGTAAGCTAACAAGCTATGAAACAACTCCTTATAAAACGACCGGAGGAAAGCAGCAGCAATATTTCAGTCCAAGACCTGTATTCAGAACCTCCCACGCTGTTACACAATGACCCATTAATCATATTACTGAACTATATGGTTATCATTGAAATTTTCCTTGAAGAACCAGTGAACTCTTTGCGAACACATTTTAATTTATGTGTTGATTATGTTTGGTATCAGTAATACAAGTCTAAAAAACTGATTCAAATGATCAAGTTAACACAATGAAGTCAAGAGTACTGGTAATCTGCAGCTATTTTCATAATTTCAAGGTAAAATTCTGATGTGTGATTTTCTAGCTTTGCAGATGTGGAAATCCAATGCACTGATTTCTTATACACAGATGCTTTTGGTGTTTTTTGTTGTAAAATAAAACAAGGCATTTATCACTGTTGGAAATTATTACAGGTATTATTTGTAACACTTTCTAACATTGTATGGACAAAGCAATAAATCAGTTAATGAATAAAATCATTTGTATTACAGATGCTATCAACAGCATGTCTTGTTCATTTTATTTAGTTGTCGGCCTTGGATGATGAGGTCCAGTTACCAGGAGCACTAGTCTGCAGCTTACTGGTTCCGTCCTGCAGCTCCTCCACGCTGTCCTCCTCTCTACAGACCAAATCAAGTAAGATCTGTTTAGACTATGCAGACATCAACATGATCAGTATGTTATCTTTTGACCCATCCTAAAATCACAAAATAGAACATTTACTTTAAGTTAACTGTGTTTATGAAAATAGAAAATAATTACTGACAACTAGTACTTTTTGGTGCTTTTATGCAGGAAAAGGGAACCAGGAAGCTGCTGTGGATCCTCTGCAGTGTCTGGAGAGGTCAGAGGAACGGTTCTTGGAACAGATCAGAAGACACCAAGACGTGACCTCTGCCATTCTCCAGAACATCCAGAAGATGAATGAAAACCTTGGTTGCACTGATGGGACCCATGGTGTCGGTGCTGGAGCAACTGTCCCAGAATTAAACTGCATTGTTGACTATTGGCTTTTCTAGAAAATAAATATTTTTTAGTACTTCACCTGTTTTGTATTTTACCCATGCACTTTGGGTGAATAAACAGAAATTTGTGATGAGAGATGCAAATTTTGTCTATAATCTACAGAGACTTTATTCAGTGTTCAGTGCACACTTTTGTTACACACATTTTGACAGATAAGCAGTTGTGCTTTTCAAGCAGATTTTAGTCAGAAACATCAGTAGCATATGTTTTTTTTTTTTACTGTTACACCAATCTAGGTAGATAAACTGCACTACTGCAGCAGACATATTATTGAAATGTGCTTCTATTATGTGTCTACATACACTGCTCACAAATAGTTATTCAACTTTTGGGTGAAATTGATGGAAAATATAAAAAGTGCATGCTGTAGTGATATAAAAGTAGGGTATTTAACTAGAAACATGCAATAGTGATTTCCTCATCTCAAAAAAATTTATTGAATCAAAAGCTAACAACAGTGGAGGGTATGTCACAATAAAAATGTCTCAGTTTGGACAGAACAGCAGCCTTCAGCTGAAATCCAGTACAATTGTGTCCCACCAGTGGCGTGATCATGGATGTGTCCAGGCAGCAGCTGACCTCTGCCTTGTAATTAGCCTTAAGACCAGCTATAAAGATAAACATAGATATTATCATTATCATCAACATATGGTGCAGTTGTTTAACCTTTAAGCTATGTAGGGATGCAAATGTAGTCGAAGCTAAGTAGCTAAGCTAATGCTAACACGTTCAGTGTTCAGAATCAAAACATCTCTAAAAATTACCTGTTTTCTCAAACGTAGTTGCCGTTCCCTGTGACAACCATGAAGACAGATAATCACAGAAGAGCTCATCTGAAGAGCAAATGTCCAATAAGGTTCCTGTTTTTGTTTGCCATGTCCTTCCAGGGCTCAGTAGGAAAAAGTCTGAATATATGGAATGAAACTTTGAATATATGGAATGAAAATCTGAACTTTCTATATTCCGACTTTCATTCCATATATTCCGACTTTCATTCAATATATATCAACTTTCATTATATATATATATATATATATGTATCAACTTTCATTATATATATATCGACTTTCATTATATATATATATATCGACTTTCATTATATATATAATTTCCTAAACGGCATGCCATATATATATATATATATATATATACACACACATATACATATACATGTATACAGTGCCTTGTGAAAGTATTCGGCCCCCTTGAACTTTTCAACCTTTTGCCACATTTCAGGCTTCAAACATAAAGATATAAAATTTAAATTTTTTGTCAAGAATCAACAACAATTGGGACACAATCGTGAAGTGGAATGAAATTTATTGGATATTTTATACTTTTTTAACAAATAAAAAACTGAAAAGTGGGGTGTGCAATATTATTCGGCCCCTTTACTTTCAGTGCAGCAAACTCACTCCAGAAGTTCAGTGAGGATCTCTGAATGATCCAGTGTTGTCCTAAATGACTGATGATGATAAATAGAATCCACCTGTGTGTAATCAAGTCTCAGTATAAATGCACCTGCTCTGTGATAGTCTCAGGGTTCTGTTTAAAGTGCAGAGAGCATCATGAAGACCAAGGAACATACCAGGCAGGTCCGAGATACTGTTGTGGAGAAGTTTAAAGCCGGATTTGGATACAAAAAGATTTCCCAAGCTTTAAACATCTCAAGGAGCACTGTGCAAGCAATCATATTGAAATGGAAGGAGTATCAGACCACTGCAAATCTACCAAGACCCGGCCGTCCCTCTAAACTTTCACCTCCAACAAGGAGAAGACTGATCAGAGATGCAGCCAAGAGGCCCATGATCACTCTGGATGAACTGCAGAGATCTACAGCTGAGGTGGGAGAGTCTGTCCATAGGACAACAATCAGTCGTACACTGCACAAATCTGGCCTTTATGGAAGAGTGGCAAGAAGAAAGCAATTTCTCAAAGATATCCATAAAAAGTCTCATTTAAAGTTTGCCACAAGCCACCTGGGAGACACACCAAACATGTGGAAGAAGGTGCTCTGGTCAGATGAAACCAAAATCGAACTCTTTGGCCACAATGCAAAACGATATGTTTGGCGTAAAAGCAACACAGCTCATCACCCTGAACACACCATCCCCACTGTCAAACATGGTGGTGGCAGCCTCATGGTTTGGGCCTGCTTTTCTTCAGCAGGGACAGGGAAGATGGTTAAAATTGATGGGAAGATGAATGGAGCCAAATACAGGAGCATTCTGGAAGAAAACCTGTTGGAGTCTGCAAAAGACCTGAGACTGGGACGGAGATTTATCTTCCAACAGGACAATGATCCAAAACATAAAGCCAAATCTACAATGGAATGGTTGACAAATAAATGTATCCAGGTGTTAGAATGGCCAAGTCAAAGTCCAGACCTGAATCCAATGGAGAATCTGTGGGCAGAGCTGAAGACTGCTGTTCACAAACGCTCTCCATCCAACCTCACTGAGCTCGAGCTGTTTTGCAAGGAAGAATGGGCAAGAATTTCAGTCTCTCGATGTGCAAAACTGATAGAGACATACCCCAAGCGACTTGCAGCTGTAATTGCAGCAAAAGGTGGCGCTACAAAGTATTAATGCAAGGGGGCCGAATAATATTGCACACCCCACTTTTCAGGTTTTTATTTGTTAAAAAAGTTTAAATATCCAATAAATTTCGTTCCACTTCACGATTGTGTCCCACTTGTTGTTGATTCTTGACAAAAAAATAAAATTTTATATCTTTATGCTTGAAGCCTGAAATGTGGCGAAAGGTTGAAAAGTTCAAGGGGGCCGAATACTTTCACAAGGCACTGTAAATGCTGGAACGGCTGGATTGAGTTTATCAGCCCATAGAGACCAGACTAAGTGACGTAAGTTGTACTGCGACTGCCCTGGTTAACGCTTGTTCAGTATGTCTGTTTGTTTGCAAAATTGAAAACAGTTTGTAAAGTACAATTGTAAGATATTGCTTATCTACTGACTTCTTTATGGAAAAAAGAGAATTTAAAAAAAAAGAAATTGGACAAACATAAAACAGGGATAAACAGACCTTAATTAAAGATTATTATTGGCGTATGCAAGTATGAAAAGCATGTTCACTCACCACAGTCAGGATGTTTTCTGTCATTTCTTTCTCCTGCTGCACGATATTTAACCTGAATTCAGGCACAAAAGAAGTTTGCACCTTTTTACATTTCAACTCAAAATAAAATCTGTCTGGATGTGTATTTTTCAATTAATCCGTGCATCTGAGCCGAAATGCTGCCATTTGTACTGACTTTAAGGTAAGCTTATTGGTTCAGTAAATGAATTGAACTTGAAAAGAAAGTAAAGAAGCAGCGTTTACATGTTTATCTGATGAGGTCCTGGTTTGGTTTGTTTCTCTGGAAAGCTGCTCAGCACGATAGTTCTGATGGCCCTTTAAAAAACACAACAAAGACACATTAATCCTGTGCTTGAATGCTCATAAAATAAGTCTTTTAATGGGGCTGAAGAAGGTGTGATTTGACTTTCTACTATAATCTTTACAATGGATGTGTAAGAATGTTAGTGAAAGAATGATTTGATTTAATGAAAGTCCAAAACCTGGGCCACATTTGTGCCAAAACAATACAAAAATTAAATATGAATCTACAATAAAGCATAAATGCAATCGATGCTTTTGAAGAGAAAAAGCCAAATACTCCAAAAAAATAAGAAAAACGATATTAAAATGCTCCAAATGTATGAAACCAATTCCACATATTATCACTGAATTATATTTCTGGAGTCTTTATTCATTGTCCTGCTTGTTCACTTGGGTTGAAAAAAAGTTATTGTTTCACCTTAAGACAACTTATTTTTTTCACGCTTGTCTTTACTGAACAATATTAAGCTAAAACTTTTTGAATCCTTTTGGTTTTTGTTGCTAACAACCAAATTTCTGTAATCAAATAGATATTTAAGGTTTCTTCAAGATGCCAACATTAAAATGTATGTTGGAAAATACCATGACAAACTTATACTGGTCAGCTACAACACTAAATATTAAGAGATTCATGTGAGAACTTTCCTCCTTTAATGTACAATCAGAGCTGGTGACTTCCACACGGCGGCAAATAAACACTTGGAGTCAAACTGTTCTGCTAGTTTAGTATTTATCTAATTTAATCTGTCCTCAGTGAGTGTTTCCTCTCCTACCAGCGGTTGTAGATGATCACTGCCATGGCGGTGGTCGGAGACAGAGTGGACAGATCCAGATCCACATGTTTCACACCTGGAGGCACTTTGCTGACACACAGCAGCTCATTCAGCAGCATGTTCAACACTGGGATGGTCAGTCTGGGGATGAAGAAGCAGGGGAGATAGTTACAGGATTCTACTGATACATTATCTATCTAACTATGCTGCTTAATGTTTTATCGTTATCCAAGTTTGGTATTTGTGCATCTTTGTCTGTTATTTTCTTTCTCGGCTACACAGTAAAGGAGGCCTTCACACCTCAGTTTATTCAGAGTTTAAGTAAAAGCTGTGCAGCGACTGTGAAGAACAAGAGTCACAGAGGGACTGAAGGTTGGGCCTGTTTGTCTGATGAGCTAAACAAAAGAATTCACTGAGACTAAATTTAGCCTTTTATGAAAGAAAAACGACCATCAACTCATGATAATGTGCACACATTCATAATCAAAGTAATCACAGTGGTCAAAGAAAAATTAGGCGACCCAGCTCACCGCCTCTCTCTTCCTCAGATAAAGTAAACAGATGAGCATATCAGCTTAATTATCCTCACCCATATCCATGAGACCCACTAACCCTCGATTCAATATGATCACAAAACAATATCATAACCAAAACAAACACAAAAAACAAGAAACTCATTCAGAGAGTGTAGTACTCCCTGAAAATTTCATCCAAATCTGTTGGTCTGTTTTTGAGTAATGTTGCTAACAGACAGACAGACAGACGCTGATCGTCACATAACTCTGATGCGTTCCTTGGCAGAGTAACAATCAGTATGCCCCTTAACCTTAGAATAAAGTAACAGTTCACTCATGGCTTCCAGAGGTTAAAATAATTAGTTTCTCTTTAACTGTTCTGCATTTGGTTACTGAGAAACACCCGCAGCCTCATTTCATTCTCAGAGAGCCCCACACACATTACGACCCCACTCACCCTTTCTCCAGTGAATCCAGGTCCCACTTCATGTGTGCGGCGACCTTCAGCGCCAGCAGCTTCAGGGTTCGGTTCCTGCGGTTGTCTGCTGGAGGCTGAACCTGATTCTGCTCGTTCACCGACGGTTTGGACGCCTGCTCCAGGAACTGGACGATCAGCTGCACCGGAGTGGGGTCTGAGGAAACACATACGCCCCAACAGTTTTATACGTTAGATTTTGTTACTGATACTTTTTTTACTTGTACATAACTTTCAAAAGTAATGCCGAGCTGACCTGCATTTGATTTCTGCAGGTGTTTCTCCAGCAGGCTGCCGTCCAGGAGGAACTCAAACCAGGACGTCTGCAGAGGCGTACTGGGCCGACCGCTGGTCACAGCAGCCACCCGGTCGGCTGCTTCAGCACTCATCCTTCCCTATTGGACAATGACACATATAAGTTATATTTTTAAAACACATCACTGTGACCTCAGGGCGGTTAGAAACAAGATAGATTACTACTCACTTTACCTAGGGTGACCATACGTCCTCTTTTGCCCGGACATGTCCTCTTTTGAGAGGCTGTCCGGGCTGTCCGGCCGGGGTTTATAAAGTCCTTCAAATGTCCGGGTTTTTGATCTTGCCTAGCTTGAGCGCGTCACAGACCAGAGTATTTATCATGGTAGTGTCTACAGATACGGACCCGTACCCGTAGCCCGTGGCCTACGGATACGGCACTTTCCCTTTTCATAAATATTAATGAGCCGTACATGAATATTAATGAGCCGGCTGATGAACGCGCTTCGTGATTGGCTGATAATCCGACGGACATAAATATTAATGAGCCGGTTACCATTCACGTTGAATGGTTCTTTTGGAAACACGCTCTGAGAGGCGGAGTTGGAGGCGAACCCCGGAACGCTCCACACTCACTCACTCCTCGCAGGCTGACAGGCAGGTAGGCACACTGCGAGAGAACACTCGAACCGAAAGAAAATACCGAAACGCAAATGTCATTTCACTGATGAAATGCGAAAAAAGTACCCCTGTTTTCGTCCGGGTCGTGTCAAATGGGAGGCAGAATGTACAGTCTGCAAAGCTGGGACTTATGTCTCTGTAGCTAATAAGAAAAGGAAAAAGAAGGAAAAAAGGACTGTTGACTTGAGGCATTATTTCTATATTTTTTTCATTTGCCATTAGACACATTATTTTGAAGAATGGGCTAACTGAACATTGAAGAATAGGCTACCTCTCTTTTTTCTTTTTGTTTAATATTTTGAGGCATTATTTCTATTTTTACATTATTGATAATTGGAAGGTTATTTTGAAGAATGGTACTCTACCTCACTTTTCCTAACTAAGGTGTAAGTGTCAGACTTAAGAGAGATGATTATTTCTTATTTTGTTAAACATCTGAATACATGTGTTCCTACACAACTTGAGTCAATAACTATTAAAGACTAGAGCATGCCATATTTGTATGTGACTGATTATATTGTTTAGGAGAATTGCTTTAAATTAATAAATATATTATTTATAAAGCAACTGTTTGTGAGTGTTTTGGGCTATTTTTCTGTATATCCAGGTAAAGTGTTCTTTTCTGGGAAATTCAAAATATCTGTTTAACTGAGTTTGAAGCACAAAGCCCCCTGACCCACAGAAAACCCCTAAAAGGGGGGGGGGGGGAGGACTGAAAATTTTTCGCGCGCGAGCTGGAAGTGTGTCCTCTTTTCAGAGAAACAGAATATGGTCACCCTACTTTACCTATCAATTAGGGCTGAAACCATTCCTCACGTTATTCAAGTAATCCCATTACTTGGATTCCTCGAGGCAAAATTCTCTGAATCGATTCTTCATTTAATCCACTACATACCAGACCCCAGGTCTCTAATTAGTCTGAACCCAGACTTCATCCTATACAGATCGATAATATATAAATTACAAAAGGATTTTAAATTAGACGAGATGCTTCCATTTTAACCAGTGAAGCTTTTCTAGTGTTTACGGCGTTTATCAGATCAGAGGCTGAACTATGAGGATAGTTTAACAGTCAGACTTTCTTTGTGTGAGTCGACAAAAACTAAACGCTCAGTCAGAGTTAACAGGTATGAAGGTGATTTTCTGCTTTCTTTGTCAACTCAGAGTTTCTGCTTCAAACTCAAACAGGACAGTTTAACAATCATTTGACTCGTTTTCTGCACTAAATAAACCGATGGTGTTCAGCTGCTGCAGTCAACAGGTTGTTTTAATGGAGAACAATGAGGTATATAATAATGTATGATGGCAAAAAGTGGCTACTGGAAATTATATAAGACAAGAATGCTGGTAGTAAACTATTAATTCAACATTAATACATAAATAACAATAGTCCAGGATTACTAAGTATGTCAACCAGACAGACAGAAGATCAGCCAGGACCAGAGCCTCTCACAAGTTGAAAGATACTGTTTATCAGTCATTAAACTAAAGTATAAAAAGATATACAAAAGAAGAAATAACCGTAAGGACATGAAAAGAAACACTGCAAAGACATGCAAAGCCACTACAAAATGATGCACACACACGACAAAAGATGCAAAAATGACCACAATATGAGCCAAAATGATCACAATAGGACTGAAATTGCACACAAAGACACACCAAACAACTACAAAGAGATGTAAAGTGACCACAATAAGATATAAAATGACCACAGAGAAACAATATGACCACAATACGGCTGAAGTTGACCACAAAGAGGCAAAATTAAGTAAATAAGTAATTATAAGAGAAACAAAATTACCAAGCCACGAAAATTATCACAGAGACACAAACCAATGACAGAGATGAAAAATGAAAACACAGTGACACAAAGTGTCTACTACACACAAAATGAACAAAAAAACATTTAAAATGACAGCAAACATGCAAAATTACCCCCCAAAATCACATTTTTACCATAAAGATAAACTTAATTACCAAGGCTTGTACCACTGCAGGATGTTATATAAAAGGTAATATGTTCATGCACCAACTACTGGTTGTACTTTCACTTTAAAAACATTAAAATTTTCTGTCAATAATTCTGCAGCTGCATGTGAAATTTTGAAAGCATGACAATTTCTTGCCATTTAGATGACGATATAATATTTGGTAAGAATCAATACAGTGTTTAGATGCTGAAAACACGGTCGCATTTAATATATTTTCTAAAAGTTTCATGACAAAATTAACTTGATTAAATAATTATTTTTCACGCTCAGTTCTAAAAGGTTACTGTCAGATAAGCTAGTTAGCCAAACATCGATAACTGTCCAGTTCTACGTGACATGAGTAGCTTGAATTTTAAACACGCGTCCTACCAGCTGGGCGGGGACTCACACTTTGACTGAAGGGAGTATTTCTGAGTTAGCGGCTCGGGCTGCTGCTGTGAATAAACCGAGCGCACGTCTTCCACCCGCGCTCTGTTGTGTTTGCAGGCAGCGCTGTTCCGGCTAACATTTAAGCTAACTAGCTAGAGTTTCCATCCTGAACCGGACACGGAGGAACCGTCTGTCTTACTTGAACGGGAACAAATCAACAAGAAGAAGATAAAAATGTTCAAAAAACCCTCTAAAAGCTCAGAGTAAACGACCGGAGCAGCGACACCGACTGAGTCTCACATAATTCTTTTTTTTTCTTCTTTCTTTATTTAACGATTAAACAGAACACATTTAGCATACAACATCTCGTAGAGGATGACAGTACAGAATGTATATTAAGCCACATTGCAGGAATACAAGTAAAATGGCATTCACAGGGCTTAAAGTTTTCCGGCGCCGCGCCGGATTTCCGGCGCATGGAAGTGTACCATTTAAAAACTTTCAGCCATCTCCATCCCGAAGGCTCCAAGCATGTGCGTCATTGTGCATTCAGTTGCTCCGCTTTAATCAATCAAACTCCAAATCCTACATTAAAAAATATACACCTTCTGTCCAGGCATGCGACTTTCTGATAGAACTTTTATCCAATTACAGTTTTCTAACTGCGTGTGCGCATCGACTGCTGGGCGCACGATATGCCGCGCCCTCTTGGTTCGGCATCGTCAGTGCTGCTGAGCTGCTGATAAGAAATAGCAGTATCCCACAAACACAATCCAAATTTGCACTATTTGTTGGTGTTTTTTTTTTGTAATTATATTTAAAGGGAATTACTGGAAACATATTGATATATATTGCATATTATTTATTTTATTTCTGCTTGGACGGTATACCCATTCCACGTGTCCCATCCCTGTGGCTGCCTGGTCTGTCCAGAGCGCACGGAGCTCCAATCTGTGAGTGGTGCGGTGAAGAATCGAGCAGCTGATCACTGGTCAATAGCGTTGGAGCTTGTGTTTAGCCCAAAGACGCAGATACTAAAGTTTGCTCAGACTTCGTGTGACAGAGGAGAGAGGATGTGTCTCTGCTGATTAACAAAGAGAGCAGCCGCTGCCGCGATCCCTGAGCCGCGGTGTGTTGAAGTGCGTCAGTGGCGATGCACGTGCACGCCCCACAGTCCCCATGGTTTCACCACAAAATAAAAACAAACGGGCTTAGGTATTGAATTAAAAAAAAGTAACAAAAACAGAAGGTGTTGATTTTGTTTGATTTCTTAATCTTTAAACATTTTCTATGTTTTACAACGGCAAAAGGAAAAAAGGAAACAGCTATTTAGTTTGCTGGATTTTATTTTGAAAGGAAAAAAATCAAAGATCAAGCCATACGGATTTGTCCCATTATTCTCCACAGAACATCCGTTTAGTTAAATATGCACAGACTGAATGTAGATTAGGTGATATTAACCTTTTTTATTTGAGGACATATAGGATGTTTGTAATGAGTTAAATAGCTCTCAGCAGATTTTGTGACCTTATGCATCCGAATGATGTCTAGCCACAAACAAAAAATCTCCAATCTTAAGCAAATATTATTAGTAAGAACAGAATGAATGTATGGGTTGTGTGAAATGAATAATGGATAGATAGTTAAATAAGAATGTTCTTAGCCTGCTTTTCACCGTTTTTTCTTCCCAAAATATAGATAAAAAATAGAAACATTTAAATTGAGTTAGTTTTGTAGCAGTTTTGTTGTGGTTGGTGTTGTTCAGAGTTCTTGTTAAATCTACTGAAGAGATAAAAAATATTAAAAGTTATTGATAATACATGTACTTGATTTTCATGATTTTTTCCCCTTTACACTAAAATAAATCTTTGCAATTATAGTGATGTGGTATTAAAACATCAACACAAAAAAAATCTGACTTGGGGCACTTTCTGAAATGCCTTAAGTTTTGGCCAAGTAAGGTTTTACATTTGAGCAACAACAAAAAAGTGGGATTATAATGGACATTATTTCCACCAGATGACCTCATATGTGCTCTGCATTAATAGAATCTCATATATATTGTGTTTTAGTGAGTTTTAAAACACATTTAAATACGTTTATTGACACTATAAATTGGATCTTAGAAGTGCAGGCTCAGGATTTTTTCTCACTTTAAGCCCTGCATTCATGAGAAAAGAAACGGATAAAAAATAAACTAAAACTAGAGGAAAGGGGGAGTTGAAAAGAAAAAACTGTGTATGAGTCCAGGCAAATACTTGAGAAAAAGGAGCAATAGCCTTGTAGTCCAAAAACAAAAATTAAAATAACAGAGAATTAGAAAAGTCAGCACTGATCATTCTGGCAAGTGAGTTGGAATTTGTCTTATTGAGTGACAGATAGTACAGCTTGAAGTCACTTAAAAACCAATTAAAGGAGGGCTTCACATTTCTCCACTTACAACAATGAAGATGATATTTACCCAGAAGCAAAACAATATTTACCATAACAGAGACAGATGAATTCATATTGTCCATATAAAACATAACGTGAAGGATATCAAGGATTGGAATGTCCTTAATTTTAGTCAACAGCCAGCTTCTTATATCAGACCAGAATTTCTGAGACACAGGGCATAAAAAAAACATATGTTCCAGTGTTTCTTCTTCTTCATGACAAAAGACACAGGGATCTACTTCAAATCTAAACCTGTTCTTGAGAAAAGCACTTGTTGGATAAATATTGTGGGTTATCTTAAAATGAGTTTCTTTAACTTTTGGGGAGATGGGCCATTTAAGATATTTGGTGAGAGCCTTGATCCTAAGAGAAACACTCAGTGTCCCCGGAGCCTGAATGCGTGCCCCTCTATGATAGTCATGAAATGCTCTAAATTTAAAAGCAGCATTAATTAATTTGTTGCTACATTTCCTGTCAAATAAACTACAGTCATCAATAAGTAATTTTGGCAATGTAGCCTTCACGTTTGTATAGTTCATGATCAAGGGCGTCAGTTTGTTTTTAAAAGTGGGGGGGACGGAGACCACAGCACTTTGAGAAAATGTCGAAGAACGGCGGCAAAATGCCACAGATTGGGTTCGAACTCACAACCACCATACCAAAGGTGAAGGTTCATCCTATTGCACCAGTGATACATACAGATTGAGAGGTCTGTGGGCCGCTATAGTACTAATTCTCCCGGGCCGAAATTTTGCCCCTGCACACCTCTGGTCGGAGCTTCCACTTGGCACGGGCGCAAATTTTGCATCTGCACGTTTTTTTTAACCTCACGGAGGTGTGCTGCATGTCTGTACAACTCTCGGCCGAGTGCGGATGGTGCGTTCAGGAGCGTCGGAATTTTCTATACTGCTGAAAATAACTGGGTTTACAACGGCTTACATGTGAAGAATTTGAATGTGTTGGAGACAAAATGACCCCTGACAAAAAGTGGGGGGGACACGTCCCCACCGTCCCCCCCTAAACTGACGCCTATGTTCATGATACTCTGAATCATCTGAATCGAAGGCAGGGGAATTGCCTTACAGATTTTATTATAATCTCGGTAGCAGCAATTTAAATCATAGTTGGTTATAAAAGTTGTGTAATCGAATAATTTGCCATTGGAGTCTAATAAATCAGTTACAAAAATTATACCTCGCTCAAACCAATCATTCTTAAATACACATTTATTTTTAACTAAGATGACTCTATTATTCCATAAGGTTGAACCATGAGGAGAAAAATTATGAGTAAATATCATCTTCCAAAACTGAAGAGCCTGTCTGTGGAAGTTGGAGAGTTTAAAGGGAATTTTGTTGATCTCAAAATCACACTTTAGGAGGAAGTCAAGACCTCCCATTCTGTTAAACAAAGATCTTGGGATATGAAACCACATGGAGTTTGGCTGAGACAGACAAGCTTTAATCCAATTTATTTTAAAGGTGCCAACCATTGACTCAAAGTTTAGAGCTTTAACACCACCTTTATCATATTCTTTAACTAGTTGTGACTTCTTGATGTAGTGGGTTTTATTTCTCCATACAAACTGAAAAATAATTGAACTGACTTTATTGATATTGTTAGTGGAAATATACATGGAGTGGCAAGGGTAAATTAATTTAGAGACACCTTCAGTTTTAGACAGTAAAATTCTACCAAAAATAGTAAGGTCTCTGGTCAGCCAGTGACTGAGGGATTTTTTAACAGCTGATATACGGTTAGAGATATTTATGTCTTCACGTCTGATGATGTTTTTAGATATTGTAATTCCTAAGTATTTCACTTCTGTCGCTATTTTAATTGAAGCAATTGTAGAGTCAGTACTGGTATGAATTGGGAGTAGTTCACATTTACTTAGATTAAGAGATAAACCTGAAGCATTTGAAAAAAGGGAGATCATATCAAGGGTTTTATGAATCATTCATTTGTTTTTCAGAAAAATTGCTGTATCATCGGCAAATTGACTCAATTTAAATTCTTTATCGAAAATTGTAATTCCTTCTATTTCGCTTGAATGGTTAATGAGAGAAGTTAGTAATTGGGTTGCTAGGATGAAAAGCTTTGGAGAGATTGGACATCCCTGGCGAATGCCTCTTGAAACATTGAAGCTAGGGGTCACACCTGGATTTAAGGAAACACAACTGCTAATGTCTGTATAAAACATACTAATGATATGACAAAATTTTTCCCCAAAACCCATAAAGGGTAAGGCCTTCAGTAAAAAGGAGTGTTCGACACAATCAAATGCCTTATAGAAATCTAAAAATAGTATAAAGCTTTCAGTATTAATGTGGTCTCTATAGTCTAGCAAATCAAGTATCAACCTGGTGTGATTATGAATGCTTCTACCTTTTACAAATGCTGACTGGCACTCATCAATTAGTTTGGTTAGACCTACATCTAAACGATTTGAGTACACATGAGCTAACAATTTATAGTCAATACATAACAAAGTTATTGGCCTCCAATTATCCAGTAAGGATTTATCCTTATTGGGCTTGGGGATTAAGGTAATGAGTCCCTTTTTCATAGTAGGAGACAAATGACTCTTTGAAATGCATTCAATAAAGGCGTTGTAAAGCATTACTCGTATGTCTTTCCAGAAAAATGTATAAAACTCCACGGTCAACCCATCTAAACCTGGTGATTTTCCTTTGGACATTCGCTTAATAGCACAATCTAATTCATCAATTCTGAGCTTATCATCCATTAAGTCCCTAAATTCTTTTTCTATTATGTCTCTATAATCTCTAATTTTTTCAAAGAACGACAAACAGTTTCCTTCAGAAAAATTGGATTTGTACAAATTAGTATAGAAAGTTTTAATTTCTTCATTAATTAGGTCTTGGTCATTAACATTATTAATAAGTAACATTTGGATTTTCTTGCTTGTCTGTCTTTGTTTTTCCAAGTTAAAGAAGTAAGAGGAATTTTTTTCCCCCTCTTCTAACCAACAAGCTCTTGAACGTATAAAGGCCCCATTTGCTTTTTCCAAATAGAGGTTATCTAACTCAGATTGAAGGCAATTTAGCCTGGCATGTTCTTCCACAGACAACTCAGCTTTATGACACAAACTGTTCATTTCTCTTAATATAAGTTGTTGTTTTGCTTTTTGAGCTTACTAACATATTTGCTAATTTTAATAGCACACTCTTTAGCTTTAAATTTAAACCATTCCCATTTACCCACAGCTGATAGTTCCATTTTGGAAATTTCTTGACTCATTTTTCTAACTTTATTACAAAAATCAGAATTATCCAAAAGATTGTTATTGAATTTCCATATTGAACAAGGATTAACTTCGGCTTTATGAAATTTAAAGGACAATGAAATTATACAATGATCTGATAAGGGTGAGGCCGAGATTTCACATTTAGAGACATTTTCAAATAGGTTACTTGAGATTAACCAGTAATCTATCCTAGAGCATTGATTATTGTTAGACGGACTGAACCAAGTGTATTGTTTCGTACTAGGATTTTTCAATCTCCAGAAGTCAGTTACATTTAGCTGAGAGGTAAAATCACTAATAATTTCCTCATAATAATGACATTGCCATCTAGAAGGATGGCGGTCTAACCAAAGGTCATGAACCAAGTTAAAGTCACCACCAATTACAAGTTTATCAGTTGAAAAGGTCACTTTCCACCCCTCAATCAGTTGGCATAAGGTTGAAAAGAAGTTTTTGTTACGTGTTTTGTGGTTGTAACCATATATACAGAGTAAAATAAAGTTAACAGCATTGAATTCAACCACAACCATCAGCCAGTGTCCCATAGTGCCACTTGTGTGATCAATTATATTCCCAGAAAATCTGTTCATCAGGATCATCACGCCTGCTGAGTGTGAAGTACCATGACTAAAGAATACAGAGTCTCCCCATTGCTGTTTCCAAAATTTTGCATCAGTTTCTACTGAGTGAGTCTCTTGCAAAAAAACAAAATTTGCCTTCTGCTCCTTACAGAAAAGAAAAGTTGCTTTCCGTTTAACATTATTTTTCAACCCCCTACAGTTCAGTGAAATAAAGGATAACATACAGAAAATCAAACTCCTTTGAATGCGTAGGAATATGATGCGCAGGAATGAGCAGCATGTCCTTGTAAATATCTATTGTCAACAATTATTGTGCAACAGCAACCCTCAAAAGGAAGGCCACAGGTATAAACCTTACAAAGAAACAGCGTACCTGTGCCAAACAAACTGCGATCTCCAATAATCTCCGAGGAAATCAATTAGGATCCACTCGATGATTGTCAATCAGCGCATGTCCTTCTTTCAGAAAGGCGCGTTTCCCTCTTCTCTTGGCTTCCTGAACGACCGGCCATAACTTGGTACGAGCCCCTCTGGTGAAGTCTTCCTTGAAGCGGATGTGCATCTCACTGCATACTCTGGCTGCTTTAGACTTTTTCCAGACATCATCCCGAACGGTTCTCATCCCGAACTGGTTGATGATCGCCCTCGGTGTGCCGTTTGACGTAGCAGCATCACTCTTCCTTCCTAGACGGTGGACGGTGTCCACTGTCTCTCGTAGTCGCTCAACCAACAATGGCACAACCCTTGTGAGAATGCCGATTACAATTTCTCTTGTGTTTTCATCATCTTTCTCTTTTAACCCAGTCAACCTTAAATTCCACCTCCTTTTGTAACGGGCATGTTCCTGACAGGTGATCTTGAGGGAGAGGTTTTCCTTTTCGAGTCCGTCAACTTTTTCCTGGAGCTCAGCAATTTCTTCCTTGTTCTCTTTGATAGCATTAGTATTATTTTCAATGCGTTTTTCAAAGCTCTTCAGTAATTCGGTCTGGAGATCCATTTTGTTAGTTAGAACTTGAATGGCTTGGAGGATAGCAGCGCTTGCAGCTTCCTCTTCTTTTTTGTCACTCACCCCTTTTATCTTTTTAGGATTTGGGCTTTTAATTGGCGTGTGGTTCAAATTTCTTCTGCCTTCTTTTGGGGTTCGGTCCACGTCGATATCCTCAATATCGCTGTCATCACACGCCTCGTGGAGGCTTTTCAGGTTATAGTCGTGGTCTGACATGTTAAAAAGTTCGTTGCGTAGCTCCAAAAAGGGTATATTAACCCTTGGATGCATGGCCAACCAATACCTACACTCTTCCATGGGTGGGGTCAAAAATGACCCCAATTGAAATCAATGCATTTTTGCAATAAACTTGAGACATTTCTTTCATGTTGGTTAGACATTATATATTTTGTTCAACAAAAGAGTATTTTGAGTTTTGATATGTTCCTTCTTCACTTTTAATTCAAATTTTATCACATAATCACTGAAACGGTATCAAAACATGTTTAATCTTCCTCCGTATTTTAAAACAGACAGAGGGACACATAAATTAACATTCAGTAACAATAATCAATAACATTCATAACAATCATAACATTCAATAACATTCATTCAGCATTCATGTTCAGACACATCCCATCCATCCATGATCATTTTTAGGGCAACGTCCACAGGGATCCTAGCTGGCCTCCTAGCAGCCATGTTGCCTTAGGTTGAAAAGAAAAGGAAAAAACATGAGAAAAGACACTGTTTGAATGCACAAAACTATAAATCATTTGTAGCTTTGTAAGTAAATCTACGGGCGTGCGCGCACACACACACACACACACACACACACACACACCCACACACACACACACACACACACACACACTAACCCATTAGTTAGCCTATTATATGATCATCGATTATTCAATGGTGTATGTGTGTGTGTGTGAGAGTGTGTGTGTTTGTGTTAGCTAACAATACTTTAGCTATCAATCCTGTTAGCTAAGATACTGTGTAATAACAGTGCAACAACAGTGCATGAGTGTATGTGTATGCGTGCGTGCATGCGTGTGTGTGTGTGTGTGTGTGTGTGATTGTGTTAGCTAACAATACTGTTTGCTAATAATAATGTTAGCTAACAGTATTGTCAGCTAACAGTATTGCTAGCTAACCACAAACTAGGCAAATTTCACAGATATTCACATAAAATTCACATATTCTGTCAACGAAAAATAAGTTCATTAATGGAGATAATACTTACAAATAATGCTGTGCAAAAATGACCTCCTAAGTGGTGGGACTGCTGACATCAGTTGTATGAGGGACAGTAAATGTTTATTTACACTCACAGTTGCCAAGAACCAATGTTAAGTGAAATATCCCATTGGAAATACTTGGGGTCATTTTTGACCCCGCCCATGGAAGAGTGGGGTACTGATACAAAACTGATTTTTTTTTAAATTAATGAAAAAATGAATAAAAATGCAAATGGCATCATGTCACAAACATGTTTTATGAGGAATACCTGGAATATGAAAATATCAAAACTTTTAATCTTAAAGATATTAAGGAATAACAACCTCTGGGGTCAATTTTGACCCCACCTATGCATCCTAGGGTTAACACAACAGCTGGCAAAAATATCCTCAGTGAAGTAAAAGAACAGGACAGGGGGCTGGTGCACGACAGGTTAACAAGTTAAGGACAAAAAATAACTTTTTTACAGAGCCTGCAAAAATGCGACTTCTCACTCTGCCATCTTGGACCTCCTCGAGTCTCACATAATTCATTCTGCGCCTCTCCATCGCTCCTCCATCATTCCGGTTCCACTCCGTCGCCAAGGAGACACACGAAACGCCATGTCTGCGCATGTTTATGCTGCATTCAGGTCACATGTTCAAACTGTGATTAAACACAGCTGAGCGACAGACCCTGTTCATGGCTATCTCTGACTTTTAATTCTCACGGATTCCCCATCTCTCAAGCAAGCAGCATCTTTAAAAATAAAACCTTAGCGCTAATTAGCAGTAACAGCGTCCATAAAGCTAGTTTCTATGGGCCTTTACACTGTTTTTATGTAAACAGTTCCACTTGTTGTTGAACTAATGCACAAATATAACAAAAATGTGCTAATTTAGGCTAATTACATGGTGTGGCTATAAGGTTAGCACTGGGGCTGATCACAATTGGAATAAAGCAGATACTAGGTTTAAAATTATTGCTTTTCCGGTTTTCTCGAGATTTGGTGAACGCAACACTATCATGGTGGCTGATAGATGCCTGTATTTAATTATAATCTGATAATTAAACAAAGCTTACACTATTTAACTGAGGCTGAAGTTATTTTAATTGACAGTTTTCTGCCCATCCCAGAGAGGAAATTAGAAAAAAAAAGTAAAAAAATAAAAATAAAAATTCAGGAAAACCAAAAATGAAAAGAAATGGCAAACAAAAAAGTTAGGTTCCAGGAATTCATTCTTATATTGCTGCTCTTTGTGTTTATCAAAAGTTGTAAATTTTAATAAGACCAGTTAAGATAATAATATAAATGTTTAAAACTTGAAAAAAATGCTAAAAGTTAAAATGCTTTGCACTGGCAGTTTAGAATTACACATTTTGTAATAAAAAATAATCATTAGAATATTTTTTTCCTGTTTTAATGAGTTTTTAATTTCTGTCTTTACTTGGTATGCAAGCAAACATATTTAAAGAAATTTTTTTAAAAGTACTTAAGCAAATTCTCACATTTGATCATGTAGAAACATAAACAGTCAAGCATTTTTGCTTGAATAAAGACATGAACTGACTAATCACTTCAGCTGTATTTGCTTTTACTGCTGGACAATTTCCAGAGCAAACTGCTTCATAAGCTCCTCTTCCTATATCTTAATTTATGGTGGTACAAACAGCACAATATCTCCCTGTAAAGTGTAGATTCATTTTTAGGTCAACGGTTATCTTGTATGTATTACAACATCATTAATCATATTTATACACACTGCAGTGCTGTTGTGTTTTCATTGTTTCAGTAGAACTTAATCTTATGTGTCTAAACATCGACTATGGCAGGACTAAAGCAGCAACAATTCATTAAAAAAAATCGATTAGTTGTCCTCTCATAGCCATCAATTAATCTGTTTGAGTTGTTTTATAAAGAAAAAAAAACAGTAAATGTGAATATTCTCTGGTTTCTTGCCTCCTCTGTGACAGTAAACTGAACATCTTTGTGTTTTGGACAAAACAAGACTTTTCATTTTGGAATTTGAGAAACACTGATGGACATTTGGCTGCACAGTGGAGTAGGGGTTAGCACTTTCGCCTTGCAGCAAGCAGATCCCTGGTTCGAGTCCCGGCCTGAGCCCAGGATCTTTCTGCATGGAGTTTGCATGTTCTCCCTGTGCATGCATGGGTTTTCTCCGGGTACTCCGGCTTCATCCCACAGTCCAAAAACATGCTGAGGTTAATTGGTTACTCTAAATTGCCTGTAGGTGTGAGTGTGATTGTTTGTCTGTATATGTAGCCCTGTGACAGACTGGCGACCTGTCCAGGGTGTCCCCTGCCTTCACCCGAGTCAGCTGGGATAGGCTCCAGCACCCCCCGGTGACCCCAGTGAGGATAAAGCGGTGTATAGAAATGGATGATGGACATTTTTCAGCATTTTGTTGCATTTTAAAGATCACCAATTAATAAATTAATGCAAAAAAAAAAATAATTAAAAGATTAATGGACACTAAAATTAATCATTAGATGCAGCCCTATTAAAACTAAACTTACTGGCCAAAAATCAAATGCAATTAAATACAGCAGGATCATAACAGAACTGGAAGACATTTTATGTCCCATTCATCAAATTTCAAATAATCCATGTCCAAAATACTAAAACATTTAGTTGTTGTTTAAATGTTCGTGTCCTGAGACCAAATCTTTAAAAAATAAAAAATAAAAAATTGGAGAATGTTTATAAAGAATTTTAAAAACCAAATAAGTCTGGAGTTTCCCCTAAAATTCCATTTTTCTCTTGTCCCACCCCCCTGATGACCAAATTGAATGTCAAATAAAACTGTTGAAATTAAATTTAATATTAACTGTATATACATCCAGTGTATTAATATCTCTTTAACGTGTGTTTTCTCTCCGCAGCCTTCAGGTCATCTAAATTCATGTATCCCTGCTTTTCTCCCTAAAGCACCACAGTCATTAAAACATCATGCAACACTGGTTCATATAGCTCAACAACAAAATATAAAAACATTTTCTTTACCATGTTCACACTGGTTTTCTCTCTCAATAGCATTATCCATCATGTCATATCTATGTACATACCCATATGTAAATTTATCAAGCCTCATCTGTAGATGTGAAAGGTGTCCATAGTCTTTAGTTCAGCTTCATTTGTTGGCTTTATTGTAACTTATCTTGACTTGACTCATCTTGACTTAACTTATCTTGACTTAATCGATATTGATTTACCTTGACTTTTCATATCTTGACTCAGCTTATCTTGACTTATCTTATATTGACTTAACTAATCAATGTTCTTTTACTTAAATGTATTCGCGTCCTGCTGCGTTCTCTTTCTAGATAAACACACACCCAGATGTACACAGGATGTAAAAAAAAACAAGGTTTGTCGGTGAGAACACCTTCTTCTGTAAATCCAGGGTCCGGTTATAATGCTAACATCCCTGTTTCAGAAGCTTTCAGTGGTGGAAAGAGCTCAGAGTGCAGCTCCTTATACAGCAAATTGCATTGTTCTGTGTGATCTGAACACGTCTCTATTTTTCATTTTTTGTCTTCTCTAATTCAAATCTCACTGAAGTTGTTGGTTTTTAAGTTTCAATAAATAATTTGATGGAATGCCAGATATGAACTGCTTCCAAGAATGTTTAGAAAGACATTAAATTATACACAAAGTATGTCATATTCTGAACAATTTTGAACTATGTTGAAGTCAGGTCATTTAAAAGCAAATCTAACTGCCTAACGGACGCGGGGTACGCGTGGGACATGTCCCCCGCACTTTCCACATCTGTCCCCTCTGTCCCCCGCACTTTTTTCAGCCGTTACAACAGCTAAACCCGTTATTAGCATCTAGTAACGTGTTTTCCCGAGCCGTCTTTGAATGCACCATGAGCGCATGCTAACGCAGGTGTTCCACAGGAGACGTGCTGCTGTGCTGAGCAGTGCTGAACGTGCGTCTGGAGTAATGTTTAGCAAACCAGCCAGAGCCAGCAAGAAGAAAAAACTTTACACAGTTTTTTCCAAACAAACCGTGTAAGTTGTGTGACCTTGTTGGATGCAAACAATGTTAGACTTGTTAGCTAAATGATGACAAGGTAAAACGTGGCAATATATCAATATGTTAAGCTAGTTAACAATAATTTAAATGTTGTCGCCTCTGTTACATTACTGCTAATTAGTTTATTCTTGGAATAAACCCAGTCCTCTTTAATTTCTGGGCAGAAGATGTGCTCACAATTGCTCTCCATGTATTTAAGTCTTTTGGTCCCAAAAGAGGAGAGTCAGGGAGGAGAAAAAAGAATAGGCTATCTATGGTATAAAAGTGGTTAAATTTACAACTATTTTTTACTCCTTCTCTTTCAAATTCTATCTCAGAATTTTGATTTTCAGATTTTTTAATGAGTATTTCCATAACAAAGAGCAGAGTCAGGCAGGAGATGGACCAGAGGCGGCGGCCAGCAGTAATGTTGACCATGCAGGGTCTGCAGAGGTGAACAAAAAAAATATATAAGTGGCTGAGAAAAAATATGTATCTATGGGTTAAAGTGATTTTGAGGTTAAATTCTACTGCAATTTTTACTCTTCCTAATGCTATTTCAGAATTTTTCTTACCACATTTTTTATGTTTATTGCCATAACAGAAAGAGCAGAGTCAGGGAGGAGATGGATCAGAGGCCAGCAGCAGGGACAAGGATGTTGGGTCTTTACAGGTAAGGAGAGATTATAACTTCCTGAAAATAAGATATCTATTGCAGGGAGAAACCAGGCAGTACTGATCATTTCATGTTCAGTGTTTGGCACCTTTGGCTACTCGTCCAGTAGATGTTCAAGGGACATTGTTGTCAACTCAACTAGAGTTTGGCCACTAAAACTTTAGATTTTATAGTTTAAAGTTTTATACTTTATAGTTTAAAGAACTAGCCAAGTTGGTCCCCTGGTATTGCACTGTGGCTGTTAGGGATTATGTGGTTCTTTAGCCACTAAGGACGGTGCAATTAAATGTAAGAGAATGATAAATCGCTCTGAAAAATTTGTCCCCCTCACTTCTGAGATGGTGGTTACGCCCATGCTCTCCTGTGTCTGGTTCAGTGTTGAAGAAGCTCCACGTTGATCCACCATCAGTGAAGAAAACACTCTGATCATCTGACTTAACAGTAAACCAGTCGAGTTGTAGTGAAATAGTGATAAATATGAACAACACAAATATGGAGTCGCTTTGAAACGTGTCCAGACCGTTCAAACATTTAGGGTTTTTTGTGCTGAATGAATACAAGTTTCCTCCATCAGTCTGTCATCAACAACCCAACATGACAAAGAGTAAAACTTCTTTACACAGATTTTTGTAAATTTATTAAACATCAAAACTGAAATAACTCAAAATCACTTTTCACAAAACATCAAAAAAAGTAAATCTTAATTGTTATGATATTTATTCAAGAAGTATTAAATTCACATTAATACAGCAAGATGTGAAAAACAATGTTACTAAAAGGTACTTTCAGTACACATTTTTAAAAAAATGTTTACAATAAATTATATCTTACTGTTGACAATATTTCAATGTCATGCTTAAAACATGAGATCATATTAAACAGTCCAAAAGTTTTTAAAGTGAATCTTTGCTACAATAAACACAGTTTTTATATTTTTACAATGATTATTTAATAAGATTAGATGTTGTGCTAATAATTATAAATAACATCAAAATGTTAAAAGGCCATTTACATTTTATTTGTAATACACATGAACAGTTTTAAATATATTTTAACAATCAACAAAGGAAATATTACATTTTACAATGTTTATCTTACAGGTTCTTGTGTTAGAATAAACAATAACAGTTTTAAAGTTTTTATATTAAACTAAGTAAGTTATTGATGTCAGTTTTTTTCTTTTACATTTTAATTAACCCTCCTGTTGTCCTCATTTACAGGCACCAAAAAATATTGTTTCCTTCTCTGAAAAAAAATCCAAAAATTCATCAAAAAAATTCCCCAAATTTCTGAAAATTTGCAAAATCTTCAGGAAGAAAATTCCATTATTCCTTAAAAGTGTCCTTTAAAAGTTTTATTTAAAAAAAAATCCCCACATTTGTGGGATGATGAGTAAAAATCTTCCAAAAAAAATCAGAAAAATATCTGAAGTGATTACATATATATCAGTAAAACTTCTAATATTTTCTTTAAGAACATTCACATAAAAATCAACCAAAACTGGATTTTAGTTGATATTGTTGTGAATGGTCTTAAGAAACATTTTTAACATTTCTTTTTTCCACCAAAAAATGTTCAAAGATTTCCCAAAAATGTTGAAAATGTGGACATCAGAAGTGTCACTGTGAATATATATATATTTTTCCACATTTTTAAACTTTAAAACGGGTTAACTTTGACCTGCAGGACAACAGGAGGGTTAAACTAGCAAATCTAACTTTTGACAATGTTTATCTCCAAAGTTCTCATGTTACGTTGGATCATAACAAAGATATTCAAAAGGTTTTTACATTAAACATTAACAAAGCAGTAAACATCTTTTCTGTCTGGCTGTCAGAGCTCAGAGACAAACAGGTGGCAGCTTCCTCTGTCTTCATTTGATGCTTTGTGAGGAGCTTCCTAAACCCACCGGCACAGAACCAGCACATGATAGAAACTAGTTCTGTGCAGGCAGAGTCAGGACGCCCCTCAGCGGCTGGAGACGTTGCTGTTGGAGGCAGGGGCGTCTGAATTGGAGCGCTGACCTGGCAAACAGAAAAACAGGACCCAAAAATCATACTTTGACTCGTTCCTGGCTGCTGAACTGTTGAATTATAATTATCAGTGCTTCTTAACAGACATGGAGCCATAAATAAATGTACAGTAGGTGTGGAACGGTTCTAAGCTCTATCAGTTCACATCAACATACAGAAAGTTTACTTTAGCTCATCACCACTTCATGTCCCTGTTGGTGCTTTTGTCGTCTTTGTGAGGACTCACTTAGTCAGCTGACTGAAAACGCTCCTCCAACCCTCCAGTGGGTTCCTGGTCGTCCATCCTTCTGGTCTGGTCGGTCCGGTCCTCTCTGCCCACCATCCAGGAGTTCCCTGAACGGAACTCCTGGATGGTGGATGAAGAAACAAAACATAAAGTTCTACAGTCAGTAAAATTCTTCAGTAATAAATTATCATGAACAGATATTAAATCCTGAGAAACTGATGAAGTAATAACTTACCTTTTTCGGATGAAGAAAGAAACAAAGTTAGTATCATGGATAATAGTTAAATATTGAAAAATGTGCAGTTGGAATTTTGCTTACCTCTGATAGAGAGAAGAAGAAACACCTGTATTTGTCAGGTGCTCATACCTACCACCTCCCACATTGTCTGATGACGCTAAGACATGTGAAGGAGGATTTTTACTATTTGCAGGGATTTTGATGTTTTTTGATCCGTGCAGTAAGAAGTGGGAGCTGCCTGTCAGCTGGAACTTCTCCGATCAGAGCTTCCACCAGTTTCAGGACTAATCGGAGTCGCTATCATCTGGACTCCGAAAAGGCCTGAACCAGCTTCCACCCGTCACAGAGAAGCCCGGGCTTGATGTGGAGGGACCCGACGCACTGTGGTCTGTGGACGAAGTGGATGGTCCAGGCTGTGCGTCGTCCTCTTCGCTGACCCGCTGCCTCTTCATACCTACCTGGGCCTCAACATCGCACTCCTCCCGGATCCTCTTGAGGAAGGAGCTGATGTGGGCGACAAGGTCCTCTGGGGGAGCAGCGGGAGCAGCGATGACCGGAGCACCAGCAGGAGGGGGGAGACGCTGGACAAGGGGGGAGCGGGGTCGGCCGTCCTCTTCTTCGCCGTCCTCCAGGTCTTCTTCGTCCTCGTCCAGGCTGTCATAGCCGGAGTCTTCGCTGGTGCTCCAGTCGGACCAGGCGTCGGAGTCTTCCGTCTCAGGGTCTTCCTCTTCAGAGTCTTCTTCCTCTGGGTCTTCTTCCTCTGGGTCTTCTTCCTCTGGGTCTTCTTCCTCATCGTATGGAGCCAGAACATCGTAGAAGATGGGAGGGTCGTCGTCATCAAAAATCCAGATGGTCTCCGGGAATCCGACGGCAGGGGGATGCTCCACGGCGTAGTCCACAGACCCTGAGAGGAAACAAGGTCATCACATGTTAGTACTTCTAACATCATTAGATATCAGGACGAAATCATCTACAGTCACAACTAAAGTTACTATAACCATCCAACAACGGTGTCAACGCCACAAACACTAAATCAGTAATTCTGCAGTCTGTTCTTTCATGCGAGACTTTATGAAAACAATTATTTACTCTACTTTGGTCACTTGGAAAAACTTAAGTCTTGACAATTCAGATGACGAGTTTGTTCACATTCATAGTGATTTAGTAATTAGAAATGTGTAAATGATGTGCTGTAATGCAACACTACACAATGCAACACAATACAGCTGAACACGGCACACCACAATATAGCACAACACAACACAGTACAACAAAAGACAGCGCAACACAGGAAACCATCACACTACACAGGATTACACAACAAAACACAACAGAGACCCACACAACCCACCATCATACAGTTTACCACAAAACAACGTAATATGGCACAACATAGCAAAACACAACTCAGAACAACACAATAAAACACGGGATAACACAAATATACACAATATAATTTAATACTACACAGCACAATATAACACAACACAACAAAAGACGGCACTTTACCTCTCTGATCATTAATGTTACAACCAAAACATGGCAACAGGCAACAATGAAGTCACATTTTATGACTAATTATTATGACTGTCGCTGGTTCAGGTCATCATCACACATTTATGAAATCCTAAATAAACGGAATGTTTTCCACTAAGTGAACTTTTCTCCTCCAACACAGCAGCGTCCTTTCTCCTGGACTGTTTTAAGTGTCCTCACTCAGATAAGCAGCATGTTAACTGCACCTGTATTAGTCTGTGTGCATCAGATAATCAGTCACATCAGCAGTAGAAAGCAAAGTAAATCACTGTGTTCTTTCTTAAACGACAGAATAAACCAACCAGCAACAGAGATCCTTTACAAATAAAACATGAGCAAAAAAATATGAAACTAGCAGATTAGAACTATTTATTCACCAAATCTATGAGTTTAAATCATAGTGACTGAATGGAGACGGTGGTACACCTGCAGCCTCATTCAAGTGGTAAAAGAATCATTTTGTCATTCTTATGAGATTCAACAAATACAAACTGTGTGATGAATAAAATAATAGTTCACGTTAAAGGTCCATAAACAGTCAGACACAAAGTTTAGGTTGAGCAGAGTGAAAATGTGATTTTTAAAGCGACTCAGAGCAACACAGAGGAGAGGCCTGCTGCATTCTGAAGACTCCATCGTCTCCATGGATACAGCAAAAACACATTTCTGGCATTTTATCATTTCTGCCCCAGTTGGCATCATTTGTTTTAGTTTTCAAAAAAATTAATGTAAAATTTGATCAATTTGATGCCTTTAAATCAAAATTACAGAGTTTCCAAATCACTACGCCAATGACTAATAAATTAGATTAACCCTCTCCTGAGAGAAGTTTTACATTTTATGCTTCAAATAATCATTTTAAAAATCATCCAATAACTGTTAATCACTAAATCTGTGTTTTTATCAACAGTTACAATTTAGAAAGTCACACTGGTTTCTACACTGACACAGCTGTAAGGACTTCAGACAGATAAATAACATAATTCCATCAATTAAAAGCTACATTATTAATAATCTATTCATAATCTTACCAGTAGCATCGCGGTGCACCTCCACGGCAACTCCCACGTATCCCTCGACGTCCATCAGTGTGAGGTCCATCTCCAGGTCTTCAGGGATCCAAAGGTGATTCAAGGATCCACCAAGAGTGGTTTTTATAAATGTCTTCTTAACTGGACTTCTTTGGCTGAAGGTTTCCTCTTCAGGTCTTCGGTTTCCAAAAGTGTCCTCTTCGGGTCTTCTCTTTCAGAGTCCGAGAGTTTCCTCTTCAGGTCTCCGTTCTCCAAAAGTGTCTTCTTCAAGTCTTTGCTTTCCAAAAGTTTTGCTTTCCAAGTATTTTCTTTCTGCAGCTGATCTTTGAACAGGTCAATCCAAGTCCAAGAGCAGGTGAAAAAGGGAAATTTCAGAAGGTTTCAGCCTTTATATAGGCTCCCTGGGTGCATCAAAAAATGCCAGAATTGTTTTTGTTCGGTGCACCATGGAGACGATGGAATCATCCAATACAGAAGTTCTCTGTCACATAAATTCTGGTCACCTGCCTGAATAAAGACTAGAAGTCACTCTTTTCATGAACCTTCTTCCAGCTGACTTCACATTTATTCACGTTTTCTGTTGCAATTTTACAAAGCAGCTGCTTGAAGACTGATTTTGTTTTGACCCCTGGATCGGACATCCCAGAACCAAACACCACAGAGCTCCACAGGGACTCATTGTTTGTAAAATCAGTAAAAGTGTTCATCTGTCAGATAAATGTCTGACATATCAGAGGGACTGGTATAAAGTATCTGAGTAAATGTACCCAATTACTTTACTTAAATGCAGTTTAAGTGGTTTAGACTTGAATATTTTAACTAGGGCTGGGTCTTTAACTCGTTAATTTTGATGAAGTAATTACAGCACATTTAATTGCACCGTTCTCAGTTCCCTAATTTGTGGCACACCAGTAACACTGAAGAACACTCCAGCCCAGTAGGAGGTAGTAATGAACCTAAAGTCTGTCTGCAGCATACGGTCTATGGTCTGCAGTGAAGAAGATACACAGGAGTGATGTCAGCGCATAAGAAGTTTTGGTAAACAGTGAAGGAAAATGAGACTCATTGAGCTTGTTGGGAGGAAAGTTTTCTTATAAAAATCTTCCTGATGTCAGACAGATGAAAAATGCAGATAAATAGAAATGAACAAACATTTTTCTTTTTGGGATTATTTTTTTCATTGATGTCTCTTGTAATTGTGGGAACATTTTATTTAATCAACATAATATTTCAAATGATAATTATTATGCATGTGTCCCACAACAACCCTGTTAGCAGAACCTTTTTCAAGTGGTAGAAGAAAACCGTGAATCACATGAAACACTGGAATTAACATCATCAAACAGATTTCCTAAAGAATGTGTAGAGCAAAGCTATGGCCTCCCTTTTATTTTTCATATTTTCATCACATTGGCAGCCATGATTGAATGTCTCACTCTACCTCATATCATCAGGATCAGACTAATTGTTTTTACTTTTTTCCATCAGTCAGTTTGTCCTCTTGGTCAGCAGTAACAGCTAGCTAAATATCTAGCTTCTACTGCTGAGAAAAAAGCTAACATTAGCATGGATTAGCAACCCTGATACTGTGATTAGAGTAGGGTTAGCAAGCAACACATAAAACATGGAATAAAAATGGTTCCATTGATGTGTAAGCTGAGCTAATCAAGCCTTCGATAGTTTATGACCTATTATGATGAATATATAGTAGAAAATTGTAAAAGAGAAGGTTAATTTTTCAAAAAATTTTGAAGCCCAAATGTCCTCCAGGCCTGGAATGACCCAACAGCTTTGCCATAAATTGAACTTTTTGCTTCTACATTTTCAGTTTCTGACCTTTTTTTTCATCTATCATGGTTGTTTCACGTGTACTTTACTCTTCATGTATGTTAATGGGATGGACAAAATAATGCAGTCCAGCACAGCACTACCACCAACTAAATACTCAATAATCAACATAAAGTTGATCATCTTTTTTGCCAAAGTCAACAAAAAATGTTGCAGTTTCAAAAAAGTAAAACTTCTAGCCCTGTTTTTTATTGGGTTGTATTAGATAGCCAAATAAAGAGGCCAGTGAGCGTAAAAACAGGAACAGACCACAATTACAATGATCCGCTAAAGTCATAAGTTAATCTGTCATGTTGAGATAACTGCATAAATATTCCAGAGCCACACTAGACGCTCCACGCTGCTGCATTGTGAGCTAAATGCTGACACCCTCACAATTTGCAAAAGTTTAGCTCCCACATGTTCCACCACCTCAAATTTATCATGTTAGCATTTGCTACTTAGCACAAACATTCAGTCCAGCTGAGGCTGAAAGGATGTTTGTATAACATAAAACTAAATTTAAAAATACTATGGCATCACTGCAGCGATTAGAATTTATCCTGAAGGAGATCAACACCGATCAGCCACATCATTAAAACCCATTGACAAAGTGTGCAACGTTTATTTTTTTTCATAATAACATAATGTTCTGTTAGGAAACCTTGAGTCCTGGTAATTATCTTTAAGCTATTCTGACATGTACCACTGATCACTGTTCAAAAGTTTGGGGTCACTTAGAATTATCATTATTTTTGAAAGAAAAGCAGTTTTTATCCATGAAGTTAACATTAAATGAATGATAAATCCAGTCTAGACATTGTTAATGTGGTAAATGACTGTTCTAGCTGGAAACAGCTGATTTTTAATGGAATATCTCCATAGAGGTACCGAGGAACATTTCCAGCAACCATCACTCCTGTGTTCTAATGCTACATTGTGTTAGCTAATGGTGTTGAAAGGCTCATTGATGATTAGAAAACCCTTGTGGAATTATGGTAGCACATAAATAAAACATGAATAAAAGCATTGAATAAATCGTGAAGTTGTTTGGATGACCTCAAACTTTTGAACAGTAGTGTACATAAACTTTGCTCCAGACCAAGAACACTCCTTGTGGGTAACAACTAGGCTTGTCATGATACCAGAAATTTAGTAGTCGATACCAATACCACTTAAATTCTACGATACTCGATACCACTCGATACCACGGTAGCAGAGGTAGCAGGTGCGTTGTGCCACAGAAATGACCATCTGTGTCAAACACCGTGAGCTGTATAGTAGTCCAGATATATATTTTAGATATATTTATATATTAAACGAGGCTTCGAGGCACACGATTTTCCCCGAGGATATTTTGTAATTGAATTATTCAGATCATCCCAGGAATCTTTTCAGCCCTAAACCTATTATGCGGGACAAACAAGGCTGGACACGCTTGTTATTTTGCCATGCAGCTCATTTACTATGGGCTGGGCTCATCTAATCATTGTAACGTAATTAGATATGAGCAACAATGATAACACGTGAATTCAAATGCACTCACCTTGAATTCTGTGTACAACTGTGTACAACTCTGGTGCAACGCGGGCCGCTGAACCCATAGATATATACAAACACTAGATGTCTCAAGACAGAGTCGGCGGCATCGTCACTTGGCGGCCATCTTAGGACAGGGGACTGCTCTGGCGCACTGTACTGTTGTCAATGGTAAGGTGGATGATTTCCTCACTTTAACCCTTATGTACCCTCGGGGGTCATTTTGTACCCTAGGGGGTCGATCTGGACCCCCAACCCCACTTGGTACACAGGAGGAGGAGGAGGAGGAGGAGGAGAAGGAGGAGGAAAGGGAGGCTCTGCCAGGGGTCTTTGTTTCTTACAGGGTGGTGGTGGTGATGGTGGTGGTGGTGGTGGTGGTGGTGGTGGGGTGTTCTGGACCCCTCTGGACCCCGCGGAAGTGAAGAAGCTGACTCTTCTC
This sequence comes from Acanthochromis polyacanthus, assembly GCF_021347895.1. NCBI lineage: Eukaryota > Metazoa > Chordata > Actinopteri > Pomacentridae > Acanthochromis > Acanthochromis polyacanthus. The sequence goes on along the minus strand of NC_067119.1, from coordinate 32,274,491 downwards.
TCCCACCTGCGGGGGTCCAGAAAGACCCCCCGACAAAGAGCCCCTCCTACTTCCCTTCCTTCCCCTCCTCCTCCTCCTCCTCCTCCTCCTCATCATCATCATTATCATCATCATCATCATCATCATCATCATCCGGTGCGGTCAGAGGAGGAAGAGAATAATGAGGAGGAGAAGCGAGAAGGAAGGGAAGAAGGAGAGGGTCAGCCGGGCACTCTGTTTCTTAGGGGTTGTAGGGGGTCGTTCTGGACCCCCCCTGCAGGTGGGAGAGGAGAGTCAGCTTCTTCGCTTCCGCTGTGACAACAACAACAACAACAACAACAACGCAACTGAAAAAAAGAAACTGTGATAGCCAGAAACAGGTATAATCGGCATATCTTTATTGAGCAGGCAAAAAAAATACTACGAGATTGGAACCATAAAGACCATCATAGAAGAACAACATGATCTGTAACTCACAGAAACAACATCAATTCTTACGAGTCTGTGCGGTTGTATTTTTGATGAATGGAGGAACATGGAGGAAGGAAGGAAGGAAGGAAGGAATGGGGTCAGCTGGGGTCATTGTTTCTTAGGATGTGGTGGTGGTAGGGGGCTGTTCGGGACCCCTCCCTCCCTCTCCCCCCACCCCCCGGTGGTGGTGGCGGTGGCGGTGGTGGAACGGTGCGGTCAGAGGAGGATGATGATGATGATGATGATGATGTTGATGAAGAGGAGGAGAAGGAAGGGAAGAAGGTGGGAGTCAGCCGGGCTCTTTGTTTCTTAGGGGTCGTGGGGGGTCATTCTGGACCCCGCAGGTGGGAGAGGAGAGTCAGCTTCTTCGCCGCCGCCGCTGCCGCCACCTCAGCCTCAGCCGCAGCCGCAGCCGCAGCCGCAGCCGCAGCCGCAGCCGCAGCCGCAGCCGCTTCCCTTTCTTCTTCAGGAGGAGAAGGAAGGGAAGAAGGTGGGGGTCAGCTGGGCTCTTTGTTTCTTAGGGGTCGTGGGGGGTCGTTCTGGACCCCGCAGGTGGGAGAGGACAGTCAGCTTCTTCGCCGCCGCCGCCGCCGCCGCCGCCGCCGCCGCCGCCGCCGCCGCCACCTCAGCCTCAGCCGCAGCCGCTTCCCTTTCTTCTTCAGGAGGAGAACGAAGGGAAGAAGGAGGGGGTCAGCCGGGTTCTCTGTTTCTTAGGGGTCGTGGGGGGTCGTTCTGGACCCCCCTGCAGGTGGGAGAGGAGAGCGAGCTTCTCTGCTTATGCTGTGACAGCAACAACAACAACAACAACAGCAACAACAACAAAAAAAAGAGACCGTGATAGCCAGAAACAGGTATAATCGGAATATCTTTGTTGAGCAGGCAAAAAAAAAAATACTACGAGATTGGAACCATAAAGACCATCATAAAAGAACAACATCATCAGTAACTCACAGAAACAACATCAATTCTTATGAGTCTGTGCGGTTGTATTTTTGATGAATGGAGGAACATGGAGGAAGGAAGGAATGAAGGAATGGGGTCAGCCGGGGTCATTGTTTCTTAGGATGTGGTGGTGGTAGGGGGTTGTTCTGGACCCCCCCCCCCCGGTGGTGGTGGTGGTGGTGGTGGCGGCGGTGGGGGAACGGTGCGGTCAGAGGAGGAGGATGATGATGATGATGATGATGATGATGATGATGATGATGATGATGATGATGTTGTTGATGAGGAGGAGGAGGAGAAGGAAGGGAAGAAGGTGGGGGTCAGCCGGGCTCTTTGTTTCTTAGGGGGTGGGGGTCGTTCTGTAACCCGCAGGTGGGAGAGGAGAGTCAGCTTCTTCGCTCCTGCTGCCGCTACAGCAGCTTCCTCTTCTTCTTCATCTTCGTCTTCTTCTTCTTCTTCTTCTTCTTCTTCTTCTTCTTCTCCTCCTCCTCCTTCTCCTCGCGGCGTAGCGTCGGCGGCACAAGCGGGACAGTAGCAAATCACGCAGCCGGAACACACGTGAATCAGATACCTGTGGCAAACCGTGTTGGTCTTGACGTCTTTGCTCCTCGGGCAGACCAGGCACCGTTTCCTTTTTTTCCTAAGGTCGACCAGAAGACGTAAGCGGTCTTCGTCTTTGCTGTCTCCTGCGCGCCGCGGGGGAGGCGGAGGCGGAGGTGGCAGAGGCAGAGGCGACAGAGGTGGCGGCCTGGCGGCAGAGGCGGCAGAGGCGGCGGCGAACACGCGGTCGCGGACATTTGGTGCCCTGGGGACGGTAGAGGGTCGTCTCGTCGCACCCGACACGGGCTGGATCAGGGCTCTGCCCAGCTGTTCCAGGAACAACCTTCGCTTGTTGAGTTTTCCGCTCATCCACTCGGGGTGAAGTTCACACCAAATGACAAACGCGTTGTAGGCCGAGACGTCCACCATGTTGTGGAATAACGCCATGGGCCAGTGACACGTTTTTCTTCTACAGCTGTAGGTGGCCGTGACTTTGTCCAGGTTGTCCACCCCTCCCTTGGTACGATTGTACTTGAGAACGGCGGTGGGCTTCCTTCTTCTTCTTCTTCTTCCTCCTTCTACTCCTTCTTCTTCTTCTCCTCCTCCTCCTCTTCGTCCTCCTCCTCCTCCTCCTGCGAGCCCGGGTGGATCGGCGGCGGCGGGGGCAGGAGGGACGACCATGACGCTCTGATCCGTGGTGAGAATGAGGAGGTTTTTGTTCTTCTTGGCCACGTACGATATCAGTCCAAGCCGAGGGACTCCTCCTCCTCCTCCTCCTCCTCCTCCTCCTCCTCCACCTCCTCCTCCTCCTCCTGCTCCTCCTCCTTCCCCCGGCACCGTGGCGGTGACGAGGATCGAGGAGGACACCTCCCTGCCTTTGCAATCGCGCATTTCCGGCGGTATTTCGGGCGCGTTGCGCCGAAGGGTGACAAGGATGGCGAGTCCTCGTTCTCTGAACAGGCGGACCACGAGCCGGCGCGAGGTGAAAAAGTTGTCGCTCGTCACGGTCCGACCCGGACCCAGCCCCCGCGTCAGGTCCATCACGACGCGACAAGCCAGGTTCTTCTCGGGCGGACCCCGTCTGTCGGGCTTTCCCAGGTACGCTTGCATCTGCCACGCGTAGCTGGACCTGGCGTCGCAGGCGACCCATATCTTGAGCCCGTACCTGGCCGGTTTGCCGAACTTGTCCGAAGAGAGGCGTCGCCTGGACTCTCGGGTCCTTCTGTTGTCGAACCGCAGCGCGCTGGAGTACGCCCTGAACGTTTATAGCGGCATGCCGGAGCGCAGCAGCGGTCGTCCGGTGTCCGGATCCCAGAGGCTCACGCAGGCCTCACCTCTGGACCTGTACACGCCGGACAGAATGAGCGAGCCCAGGTAAGCTCGAAACCATGTCCCGTCCATTGTTCTCCAGCCGTCTGGAGCTCGGCCTCTACCCTCCACCTCGAGATTGGTCATCTCTATGACCGTGTCCTGGATCTCTGGGCGGATGAATGCCAGGAACGTGGAGACTATGTCTTTGGCCGCGTCTTTGGCGAAGGCCGTGGGTCCCGGAGCCGGGTGGAGGCGAGGAGGAGGAGGAGGAGGAGGAGGAGGAAGAAGAAGAAGGCCGCCCTCGTCCTCTTCTCCGTCGTCGTCAGGAGCAGCGCTGCTCCTCCTCGGGGTCGGTTCGCCTCCTCCGATGTACTCGTCTCGCGGATTGAGCCACTGCTGCTGCTGCTGCTCCTGCTGTTGCTGCTGCTGCTCCTGCTGCCGCCGCTGCTGCCGTTGCCGCCGCCACCGCCGCCGCTGCCGCTACTGCTGCCGCTACTGCTGCTGCTGGTGGTGCTGGTGCTGCTGCTGCTGCTGCTGCTGCTGCTGCTCCTGGTGCTGGTGCTGGTGGCGGTAGTTGTAGTAGTGGCGGTAGTTGTTGTTGTTGGTGGTGGTGGTGGTGGTGGTGGTGGTGGTGATGATGTGGTAGGTCATGTTTATATTGTTTTCGTTTCGCCCGACCGACCGATTCTTTTTTCTTCTTACTCCGTCCAACCAGGTCGGAGCCGTCCGACGGGGCTGTTGTTTATTGTTTGGTCCGACGGACGGGCTTTCTTCTTATTCCCCCCGGTCCAACCGCTGATGGTGATGTGGTGTTGGTGGGGTGGGGTGGGGTCATCGTCATGTTTATATTGTTTTCGTTTTGCCCGACCGACCGGCTCTTTTTACTTCTTACTCCGTCCAACCAGGCCGGGCTCTTGTTTGTTGTTTGGTCCGACGGACGGATTTTCTTCTTCTAGCAACTACCTTTAGGAACAGAAGGAATCTTTAGTGAAGACTCTGCCACTGAAGAGAGCTCACATAGTTTTCAGGAAGAAACATATGCTGCTGCTGCTGCTGCCGCTGCTGCCGCTGCCACTGCTGCTGTTGAATCAAAAGAAAAGAAAAAAAACACAACAAAAACAAGGACAGAAGCAGCCTGGAACCTCAGCTTTCATCCCACATGACTTGAATTCCGACCTTTATTATTTCTGTCATTAATTTGTGTTTGCTTATAATATCAATTTTTAATAAATGTATTCATTTAGAACAGCTATTGACTCATTCTCTTCATTTATTTTGTAAAACAGTAGAGAAACAACAAGAATTATGACTTTTTTTTTAGCTCAAATGGCGGCTACTATGATGAACAAGGACTCGGGGGACCTCTAAATCAGCTTCAATTTACAAAATATTTTACCAGAACAGTTCTTTGCTATAATGGAACAAAACTTAAACACCGACAACACAACAAAAAAATAAGTGTTTTTTTTTCATGTAAATCTGATGCACCCTAACGCACACATGCACGGAAAGAAAAAAAAACAAACACATACACACACACACACACACACACACACACACACACACACACACACACACACACACACACACACACACACACACACACACACACACCTCTCTCTCTCTCTCTCTCTCTCTCTCTCTCTCTCTCTCTCTCTCTCTCTCTCTATCCAGTAAGTGCCCGAGAGACATGATATTTATTCTTACATAAATATTACTTTAATTTAAAAAAAAAAACACGTTCTGAAGGTGTCCACATCCAACACGGTCTCACGGGGATTCGTGAAACTGTCACGTCAGTTTTTGTTTCGGTTTCGTGCGCACCAACACGATGTCGTCATGTTTTTCGTGCCGCTCACCACGAGCGAAACCCGCTGTGGTAATCACATCTGAAAGTGGTTTATACCGGCGGATTCATGACGATCTAAGCTGTCCATTGGCGTTTGCGGCCGCCAGACATTCTTAGTGTGGTAATAAACCACACAACCATTTATATTCGCCCTTTGCAGCTCAGTTTGAGCATGGAGCAGGTAATACTTAGATTTTTCATTTCATGCTATTTATAATCATCAACTGGCCCTTTTAATTCACAGACTGTTGTCAACAAGAAAAATGTTGTATACTTAATTTTAACAGTTTGAAAATTATTTTTCAAGGGCGTTTTTTTTTTTACATTCTTTAGTGTGTCTGATTTCTTTGTACACAGGAAGTGAGTGATGCGAGGACTGACCTTGGACCACAGACTGCATGCGTTTTGTGTGGAGAGGAGTTTCCATTTTCAGAAATAAGACAACACAATGTGGCTTGTGCAAGGTATTGACCAATATTTTTATATGGTCATAATGATGATGATTCTTTGTCAGAGGGCGAATTTTACTTACTTAACAGTTACTGATAATATCCTTTTCAGGGGAGACTTTTCAGAAAATGGAATAGTTAGTCCAGTTTTATATTGCCAAAAAGTGTTTTGTTAAGAGTAGCTTTATGATTACAATGTAAAAGAATAATTGAGACCATAAACTTTTGACTTTTAAACTAAAAAAAACTTGCAAAATAACTTAAATTGCTTCAGATTTTACAAGAATGAATTTGACAACCAGAATCAGTGTTATTTAAGCAAATTTTATAGTGGCAGAGTTGATTTGTTTTTTCCTACAACCATTGGTGTTATTTATTTTCTTACTGGTGGACAAGCTAAGTTTGTCCTTCAACTGACCCGCCATTGCCTGACTACTGTCTCTTAACTGAACCATTTTTGAAGAGATTATATAGTGTTGGAATGTACCGAGTGCAGGATAGGTTCTTGTTTTATTTTACTTCTGCTTCTCAGTACAGTACTTATGATATTGTTATTAACACATTTTGTAACCTGCACATTGTTTTTACCCCTGAGGTTGTACTGATATTTATTATGCGCATTTGACTAAGTATGTGCGTTAACTTTGGGCTATTGGGCCAATGCTATTGATGGCACTGGTTAAATGTCTGTATGTATTTCTATGATACGTCACTAATCACTAAACCTTATTTGCATTCTTTGAAGTCAATCACAGGGTGAGAATGAGGCTAGAACTGGCTCCAGTGGGACAGGTACGCTGGTCTCACAAGAGGTTGTGCTCTTGGTTGAGGACAGCCTAGACACAGGTTCAGCTCAGGGTTTGTATTTGGTGTTCTTTCTAGATTAGTTTTGTGGATAAATGACAAGTTTTACCTTTGGCAACACTTCTAATGATCAAAATAAGATTTAATTTTCTGTTGTTCTTATGAAAAAAAGTTAATTTGTGGACATAATGCAACACTCCCCTTTTCAATTAACTTTCAAAATACATAATATCTAGTACTATATCATATTTTTCTATATTCCCATCAGCAGCAAGCTCATCACATCAGCAGGAGGTCCTATCAGGAGATCCTGTACATCCAGTTGATGGTAAGCAGAACATTACTGATTTTGGGTGGTTGTCTGCAATAGCAAGTTTTGGACCTATTTAAAGCTTTACACAAATCAAGCCACCAAAATCACACTAATCACTCTATTCAAATTCACATCTGTCACCAACTTTTCATTCATTATCTCTGTAGAAGCAATGAATTGTTAACATTTGAAGTGCATTCATAAAGTCTGAACACACTTTTTTAAATCATATAAATTCAAATACCAAATTGACATCAATATCCAGACACTTTACTGTGCAGATGTCTTTTCTCTTGAACGTCTCTTAGATGTTTCTGCAACTTAAAGACTGTGCTGCACAACTCACGACCTCTCCACAGGATCTTCAACCTGAGTCTACAGCTGGGACGGATGCCTGCTCTATGGAAAATATCCTGTATTGTACCGGTACCAAAAATCAAATGTCTAGTAAGAACTGTCAAAACCAACAGATCATGATTACCATTCAACATAAAGGAGTCTTATGGGATTCTGAAATACTTGCTGCAGTTGCTGTGGATTATTTTGACCGTGGTAAAACTTTATGTGAAGGAGTTGATGTTTTGTTTGCTTTGTCTCTAGAGCATCTCGTTTATGTTGGGCACAAATCACATCAGTCACTTCTCAAGGTACATCTCTTCTTGGCCTGTTTCAATTGCTTTGTTTTAGCTTAGCCAGATGGATTTACAGATACATTTTCTTCAGTCATTCCAGGCTGAAGGTCTTCACAAATTCAACTTTAAAACCTAAAATGGTCTGTTGTGTTAGAGGCAGAATGAGTACCATTATGGCCTTGCAGCAAAAGATCCTGTGAATGAATCGTGGTTTGCTTCTTTTCCCCACTTACTTGAAACAACTGAATGAAATCTGCAAATTGAAATCAGCAGAAAAAAAATCAGAGAGAAAAGGAGTTGAAGTTAGCTGATGGCTTGGAAAATGAAGTGACTCATCCACTGTGCCTGTCCTAGATGCTACTATTTGCATTATTAGTGCCCGAGCTGATGTTAAAGGGGAGGTTCACTCATAATGTCAAACTCATCTGTTTGTCCTTGTTCTAAAATCCCTTTTCTTATGTCAAATATGAAACATACACTCAACAAAAATATAAAGGCAACACTTTTGTTTTTGCTCCCATTTTTTATGAGATGAACTCAAAGATCTAAAACTTTTTCCACATACACAATATCACCATTTCTCTCAAATATTGTTCACAAATCTGTCTAAATCTGTGATAGTGAGCACTTCTCCTTTGCTGAGATAATCCATCCCACCTCACAGGTGTGCCATATCAAGATGCTGATTAGATACCATGATTAGTGCACAGGTGTGCCTTAGACTGCCCACAATAAAAGGCCACTCTGAAAGGTCCAGTTTTGTTTTATTGGGGGAGAGGGGTCCACTCCTCTTCAATGGCTGTGTGAAGTCGCTGGATATTGGCGGGAACTGGTACACGCTGTCGTATACGCCGATCCAGAGCATCCCAAACATGCTCAATGGGTGACATGTCCGGTGAGTATGCTGGCCATGCAAGAACTGGGACGTTTTCAGCTTCCAAGAATTGTGTACAGATCCTTGCAACATGGGGCCGTGCATTATGCCACTGCAGCATGAGGTGATGTTCTTGGATGTATGGCACAACAATGGGCCTCAGGATCTCATCACGGTATCTCTGTACATTCAAAATGCCATCAATAAAATGCACCTGTGTTCTTCGTCCATAACAGATGCCTGCCCATACCATAACCCCCCCACCACCATGGGCCACTCCATCCACAACATTGACGTCAGAAAACCGCTCACCCACACGACGCCACACACACTGTCTGCCATCTGCCCTGAACAGTGTAAACCGGGATTCATCCGTGAAGAGAACACCTCTCCAACGTGCCAGATGCTATCCAATGTGAGCATTTGCCCACTCAAGTCGGTTACGACGTCAAACTGGAGTCAGGTGGAGACCCCGATGAGGATGACGAGCATGCAGATGAGCTTCCCTGAGACGGTTTCTGACAGTTTGTGCAGAAATTCTTTGGTTATGCAAACCGATTGTTTCAGCAGCTGTCCGAGTGGCTGGTCTCAGATGATCTTGGAGGTGAACATGCTGGATGTGGAGGTCCTGGGCTGGTGTGGTTACACATGGTCTGCGGTTGTGAGGCTGGTTGGATGTACTGCCAAATTCTCTGAAACACCTTTGGAGACAGCTTATGGTAGAGAAATGAACATTCAATACACGAGCAACAGCTCTGGTTGACATTCCTGCTGTCAGCATGCCAATTGCACGCTCCCTCAAATCTTGCCACATCTGTGGCATTGTGCTGTGATAAAACTGCACATTTCAGAGTGGCCTTTTATTGTGGGCAGTCTAAGGCACACCTGTGCACTAATCATGGTGTCTAATCAGCATCTTGATATGGCACACCTGTGAGGTGGGATGGATTATCTCAGCAAAGGAGAAGTGCTCACTATCACAGATTTAGACAGATTTGTGAACAATATTTGAGAGAAATGGTGATATTGTGTATGTGGAAAAAGTTTTAGATCTTTGAGTTCATCTCATAAAAAATGGGAGCAAAAACAAAAGTGTTGCCTTTATATTTTTGTTGAGTGTAGTTTATAATTAAAGCAGCTTCTATAATCTCATGTAGGACAGAGAAACATTCATGTAGACAGATCTATTTTTGCTATTGATGATAACACCAGTGTTTCAAATTATTAGAGGAACTATTAACATTTTCAGACATACACTTTCTTGCAGAGTGCAATTTAATTAGTTTCTTCCAGTTATCCACAGGTAGGTTTTTAAGGCACATTATCTTATTTAAAAATAAGCAAAATCACACCATTTATGATATCCAGAAATGGTAAAATCAGAGAGAATCAACAGATTTTCAATTTTCTGACAGTTCTCAGACAAATCATGTGTAATATATATTTTAATAAAAAAATTTAATCAAACCTAAAATCATATTTAATCAAAATCACTTTATTCTCTGTTTTATTTAGAAATGCACCAAAACTAGACAGTTTTCAACAGATTCTATGGACAAAAAATAGATTTTAAAGTGTGCGCTCCTGAGTGTAACTAAAAAGTGATGTTACTCAGCTGTGACTATCAGTCATGTGGCAAAAATACTGGGACTGTTTAGTTAACTGGATTGAACTGCAGGCTGTGTTTACATGGACCAGATAGGAAAGAAAAAACTGGAAACAAATTAGAGAGATTAAGAGCTAAAAAAAAACCCACAAACTTGATCAGTAAAATAAATGCAGCATGCCTCAAAAACAGTATACGGAGGAGGAAGTTGTCAGCAAGTTTCTGAAAAATACATTCAGCATGGTAAAATATCTTTTTAAAATTGATGTCCAATCCCAACTGGGCACCTGTGGCTGGTTGGTGATTAAGTCCACTGCCCCTCCACGTGTTGAAGTGGCCTTTGGCAAGACATTTTAAGTTTTAAGTTGCTCCTGATGCCAGACGGGTAGTGTTTGATTGGAAATTGCGAAGCACTTTACACTAGGATAGGAAAGTGCTACATAATAGCAGACCATGTGTGGAGTATTGTGGTGTATGTCGAGCTTGAGGAGGCAGTAGATAGAACTACTGTATTATGTGAAGCCACAATTTTGTATTTGTAACGCCCCTGATCACTTGGAAAATTGCTGTACATGTCGATTCCACATTTTTCTGATTTTTGCAAAACAAATAGCCTAATCAAAGAAATTCAACTTTCACTTTTTCTGTTTTATAGTTGACAGCAACATAACTGTCATACTTCACAGAAGACATTTTTAGGTTCTCTCGACTTCTAGTCATGGTCATGCTGCTCCATGCTGCAGGACTTCATTGCAGTGAAAATGAGTTCCCAGTGAATAAACATGATAGAAATAAAGAAATGGCCAGAAACTGCCTTTGCACAGAGTGAACTTATAGGAGAGTACTCCCTACAAAACTACCTCAACAGCTTTCCAGCTCCTTTAAATAGATTGTTCTCTAAAAGAAAGTCCTCCAGAGTGAAGCGATTCCTTTCAATTTTCCCTTTGGCCTCTTTCTCTTGTTTATAACTCTCAGAACATTGCGGGAAAAATCCAAACCAGAAATGTCTATATTTCTTCCTGGCTTTTCACATCACTAAATTCACTCCTTGTTTGGAAAACATTGTCAGCACCTACACTGTTGTCACTCTCATGGCTTCCTTTAGCACATCTTTGTGCGACAATGCACTAAAAGAAATGTTGGCTTGATCTTGAAGCTTGGAGATGAGTTGAGGAGGGGCAGGCCTCTCAGAACCTTGATCCATGCTAAAAGCAGGGCTGTTATGCTACCACAGAGACCTTTCTGAGAATGTGGAAATATGTGGGGCTAATGGATTGAAAGGCCACCACTTCTTCCTTCGTCGTGTCCTAGATGATCTCACATCTTGTCAGCAATAACAAACAGTGATGTGAGTAGTGGTGCACTTAATCAATGGCCATACAAATCCTGCATCACGGCCTCTGTGAACCATCAAAAAATCCATTTACTGGCCCCTCTGTTTGCCCATCATCTCGGTCTCAAATGAGTGCGTGACATGCTTGCTCCTATCATCCACCTGCTCCCACCAACCAAAGCTGCTGAAAAACAGGCAGTTACTGATCAGCGCCCTATCTGGAGTTTTCAAAGCTAGTCTCTAATTACATCCTTGAGAAGAATCCAGCCTGAGGCCATCAATCATAGTGGAGGCGCAAATCATTGAAATGACTTGAGTCTCCTGCTGGAACAAAATGCATATTCTCAGAGCTCAGAGTGGCACCATCACTGCACCACTGTAATCAAAATCAGACTCAATTACAGCTTGACCAGGAAATTAAACCACTTAATAGACATGTTTCACTTCAATCTTTTTATTTATCGCGCAACATAAAACAATATTGTGGGGTTTTTACCACATACACTATGTATTCACATAATACACCATACAGCTACAAAGAGAGAGAGACTGAACAAAAACACTATTTTTTTTTACATACTGCATCCTTGACATGAAAAATAAGGAACCAAGAACAATCCTAAAACTCAAAGAGGAATGTAGCTGCCAGTTGCGTCGGTTCATTTTCATTACTTTTTTTTGTATGGGCCAGGGTCCAAGTCCAAATTTAGAGAATGTTTGTTAAAATTAGGTGTTCACAAATTTTGAAAAGTGGGCCATACACAATGAGATGCAAATGTATATCTATGTTTTTGTGTTTGACAAAATATACAAGATTTAAGAGAAAAGAGTTGGTGAGTAAAGGAAGTGCACGATTAGAAAGAGGGGGCAGCACACAGTTCATGTATTGTTCAAATATCTTAGCATTCAGTGAATGTGAACATGTACAACATACTCAAAAGATCACTTTAATAGCCTTTGGTACTTGCGCTGTACCAAATATGAAACCCAGATAACAGTCTTCATATAATATGATTCTATATCTCGTCCTAGTTTAAATGAATTCAAGTACAATATGGAATGAATATTAATAGAGAATGTAATCGACTGTTTGAGTGCCCTCCTGCCCTCAAAAAGAGATGCAAATTTGTAGCGTTGTAACAAAGGACTTCTCATAAAGTCAGCACCAGGGCAGCTTCCCATCCCATGAAACTGCTTTAATCAAAAGTATAGTTCTCTTGACATTCGAAGAGCTCAGAAAAATATCTGTGGTTATCATTTATCCCTCACTTTTTTTTTTTTTTTTTTTTTTACACAGTGAATTTCAAGGTATAGCATCATAGCACCAGCTGACCGACCCACCCCCACCCCCACCCCATCTCAGTATATCCTTGGGAGGTGGTGCCTTTCATGAGAACCGTCCACCAAACTTGTGACACATTTAAAAATTTACAAAGATGGTATCGCGTACACTGTATCTTCAGCACCCTTTCTTAGGCAAGTGTGTGTAATGTGGGCCGTGTAGGTTGACCCTGTTACTGTACTAGTCCCAACCCCTGCACCAGTCAAGCTACTGTTAGCCATGATGTGTGTGTCATTTAAATAATTATCATTACAAACTAAACATCTGGTGTCTTCTGCAGGGGCATCATGATTTTTCTGCCATGTGCTATTATGAAAGCTAGAGCAGATAATAATGGTAGATACATCTAAACAAGCAGGAAGGCAGTCTCTTACCTGATAGTCTAACACAACTGACAAAGATTGCTGGGCTATAACTCACTAAAACATCACCCACTGATTCACCACCAGACAGGCTCTGCAGCTGCCAGTGTGGTCGGACACATCCCAGCCCTCGGATGCAGTTCTACACATGAATCTAAACTCCTCAAGGACCAAATAATCAATATTAAAGGAATAGTTCAATTTTTGGAAATACCCTTATTCACATTTTGTTCAGAGTTTGATGAGACGACACACTACTTTGATGTCTCTACGCTGAATATGAAGCTACAGCTAGCAGGCAGCTTAGCTTAGCATAAAGACTGGACACAAAGTAAATTATCAAAAGTAACTAAATCTGCCTGCCAACACTTCTAAAGCTTGCTTTTAAATTTCCTACTGAAAGAGCAGTGTTTTACAGGAGTTTGTCAGCCAGATGATTTTGTTGGCTGTGAGCAGTGACTTCTTGAAAGGAACACCATGTAGACTCTTTAACACCACAGCTTAATGTGTTGAGACTTTTTTTTCAAACAGATTAAAGGGGCCATTCTATGCAACATTTAGTTTTCATTTGTTCTTGAAAATTATTATCTGTCCCTAGTGTGTCACAACAGCCACAAAATGTATTCTTTCTTATATTTCTACATAAATCAGTGCGTCTCTAAATGAGCTTTTCAGGTGTGCAGCCTGTTGTGATGTCACAGCAGGATTAGCACCGGCCCCCAGCTGGCTCCTCCTCCTTCTCCTCCTCATCTCTGCCACTCACTGAGAATCTACAGAGTAGGTTCAGAGAAAGATTTACCTACAACTCTCTTTCTGTAGAAGACATGGGCAGCAGCACCTCAGTTAGATTTAGAGCTGCAGACGCTGAAATAGCCCATATTTAAGAGGTCTAAAACACAGACATTAAAGGCATACTACAGTGAATGATCTGTGCAGGACTTGAAACCTGAAATACACATTCTTGGGATATGGGAGACTTAAATTATCTTTTTAAAATCAGGTACTAAATGACCTTGAAACAAAGTAAATACAGGGTTAATGAAGTGTTGCTATAGGTAGTCGGCCCTGTCTTTGTGCTACGCTAACTGGCTTCTGGTATACAAGTGGCAAATAAGCATATTTCCCAAAATGTCAAATTCCTTAAAATTCTCTTACTGAGAGTCAAAATCTGCTGTTGAAAACCACATCATTACAAATTTTGATATTTTTCACACCTAAATAGAAATTTCTGATCAGCATTCATTTATGAAAAAAGTTTAAGAGACAGTTTCCAATACACATCACTGTCAAACTTTTCTAAACCTCTTCAAGTCCAATATTTTGTAGAAGTGAGGTTTTAACCAGAGAACTGCAACACAAGGGGGATCCTGCATATTTCTGGACCGTGGTCAGTGAGTAAGGTGAGTGGAGTTTCAGGTTACATAATTGGGCTCATGAACTAATATTCAGAAAGTGACAGGGTTCTGTCAGCCACATGCTGACAGGGGGTACAGTACTTACGAAAGCAAAACAGCAGTGTTACTAAGCACACATTTACGCACAACACATTGGGATCAAGTGTTGTTTACTGTTGTTAAGGGCTGTCAGAGACTTCAAAATACCCCCTTGTCATTCATGGTTTAGTTACTTTCCTCACCAGTTAAATAATCTTACCTAAATAGTTTAATATTTACATTTTTTATCTCTCTCTTGAGAAAATTAAAAACAAAAAAAAAACCAAAACCAAAAACCTAAGCTTCAAGTTGTCAATAATCGGCTCTTTCTTTTTGTCATTAAAATCAAGATTAAAAGTGCTTTTATAAATCTTTTCTTCTCTATGTACAATTTGTATTAGCTATATAAAAAAGACAAAAAACAAAAACAAAAACAAAAACAATAACATCAAAGACAATCATCATCATCATCATCATCATCACCGTGTAGTAATAAATAAGATTAAAAAAGCAGGTTAAAATGAGTGTGGAGATCTAGAGCACACAAAGAGACATGCATGATTCTCTGCCCTCAGTAGCAAGTTGTGATTGTGACCAGTGTCTCTACAGCGTGAGGTAGAGAGCTGGAGACCCTCCAGATCGGTAACAGGGTCTTTCACAGATGACTAGGGCCTTGACCCAAACAACCACCCAGCAGCTGGGAGTCGGCTTCTGTCGATTTCTATTTGTAACTCAATTATATTTCAACATATGTTGCAAGTAAACCATGTGATAAAAAAACAAAACAAAAAAAACACAGCAATTCTAGCTTGAATACCAAATTATCTCTCTCTTTGGCTCTTCTCTTTTACACAATCATCCATTTGTGTCACTTTCTGACACACACACACAAAGTGAGAGATTGATTGATTCGATGTGTTTGCATTTGGTGCCGACTCCCAGCAGCGACAGTAATTTACTAAGGTTTCCCCTTATCTCTCATTATTGTTTTCTCTGTGAAAATCACTGTTAATGGGTGCACAAGAAATGCATTGAATGACTGTGCTTTCTCTGCCCTGTACAGTGTACTTTGTTTGAGACAAAACCACTCTATGCCACAATAAACTGCAAAAACTCCTCAAAAGGAACCAGTTGTTGAGCCCAAGGACAGAGCTGCAACCACATGGCGGCCACTTTGATTGGCTGGCTCCATGGTGACAAGGTGCCTGCAGAAGGACACACTTCACTCTGCTCGAAGATGACAGCACCATGCAGAGGAAGGAGTGGGCCCTTCACAGTAAATCAAGTGTAATAGGAGAGCACCAGAGTGTGTGTAGGAGCACCAAAAGTACCGCTGTTCCAACACTGTTTCCCTCTGCTCTAACCCAGGGCGGGTTTCCCAAAGGCATCGACACGTTTCATTCACATTTGTGCCACAATGGGACAAAGATCTGCCTTGATTTCCATCCATGGTCAGCAAACAAGGTGTGAGATCCCCCTCTACTGGCCATGGGTGGTTAAACCAGCAAGGCAGAGCTTTGCTGGCTTCTGAATGGATCTCAAGTGCTTGTAGGTTTGTTTGTACACACTGCTTTGAAACAGCGGTCACTGCTGCCCTCTAGAGTTTACACTGGGAAGTGCTCACCCCTACTTGAATGTTGTAGGAAGATAGAGTGCCACCTGCTCCATCTCTGTGTGATAATTGCAGATCTGGGTTAAATGGCATTTGCAAATAAAATGACTTATTTGTTTCCTTTGTGAGGTACCAGACACCACAACCACAGTTTCCCCTGCAGCAAAACATGAAAAACAAGGGAAAGCATTTGCTGAATAATCCATGCTACCTTTCCTTGCGCAACACATTTTCTGCCTCCATCTCTGAACACAACATATCCCGTCACTCTGGTACCCCACCTCAGACAAAACAAAAAATATATACTTGCAAATACTACTTGAGCCAAATTTGGCTTAGAGCACCTAAATACAGCAACAAGTGCCATGAAGAGTAGCGGAATGAAAATCGGTCAGAGCCGGAAGCTGAGCACCAGTCGAAAGCTGGAGGGGTGTGGAAGAGTAGGAGGAGCGCATCATCAAACCATAAGACAAGCAGCAGTGTTTTCTCTCAGTGTGGTTTAAATGCAGCTGTTATCACCCTGGACATCATTTTCTTAATGTTTGCATCATGACAATTGGTTTCGTTTGTAGGCTTGTAAACTGCTAACTACTGCACTTCTGCTCTGTCCAAAGAAAGTCATATTCTTGTTTCCAATTGAAGAGATTTTTTCTGTCTACTTAGCCACATAAAAAAGGTATGAAGGATTACATCAATGCATTACGTCTGATCATCTGACATGCATGCTACTGCTTTGACAGTTAGCTTTAGTAAATTCTCATCTTTCCTTCCATCTTTCGCTTTTTGACATTTGTGTAGACAATGTTCATAATATATAACAGTAGTTAGAAGTCAGACTGTGTGTTGTGTAATAGACAATAATGATGCTGGTAGAAAATTTGAACACAGTCCTCATGATGGCCAAAACAAAAGAATATAAATATAATAAAGCCCAAGTAAATATAATTAGAATGATCCTTCAGAGGGCCTAAAGTGGTTTTTATAAAGTTTGAGACATCTGTAAATTGTCAATACAGAAATAGATATCTATTCCAAGTCGTTTTTGTATACAGCTATGATTCTGATTATTGTAACACTGATTTGTTGTCTTATCAGGCAGATAATGGCTCCTCCTCCAAGTACAGCTTAAAGATCGACAAGAACAAAGAAAATCAAACAAAAAAAGGGTACACGTTTTCCAAACATGGAAAAAGCAACTGTCTGAGTATGTCAGACTCAGACTGATTGATTTAAAAAAATATATAACCAAAAACAATCACCTCATTAATAATAACATTAATGAAAACAGCAATAATAAAAAACAAACAAGTCTTCATTATAATAATACCTGTAATAACAACATTGACAGTAACAATAGCAATCATAATAATATTGATAACAATAGCAATAATTAGAATCATTAAAATTCTATAAACAAGAAAAAGCAATGGAGTTCCTCTCCAGGGAAGAGAGAGGAAGAGCACCACAGGCAGTGTGTCTGAAGCCCAAACCACTGCCTGACATGAGGTAAAAACAATAAAAATGTCCCCTCCTCCCAGTGGACCGTGGAGGGGGGCAGGATGGAGAGATGCCAGACTGCGGGCGGCTGAGAGACATTCATCCTGCTCATTGCTCTCTCCAGCCCTCCACTGCACCACTCTGTAGCTATCAGTCTGTCTGTGTCTGTCTGGCCTCAGACAAAGTGGCTGTAGGGTCCAGTGAGGCGGGTGAAGGCATAGGGAGACACAGTAACCATAGAGGTGGTGTTGAATGTGGGGGCTACCCGTGTCACTGGCCCCTCCTTCTTGTCTTTAGATTGTCCAGGTCCTGGACTGGCACCTGCCACTGTAGCCCCCCATTTGCGTTTCTTCCCGAGCGTTTTGATGTCATCCTGGGAGAGACCAAGGAGAGCTGCCTCCTGCTGCCTCTGCAGCGCTCGCTCTGCCAGCAGCTTCATTTTGGCCTCCCACAGAGCCAGGCCATGCATGGGCTGGTTGAGGTTCTTGTGCTGGTAGAAGACCAGGGAGATGCGGGTGGGGTGGGAGCGATCAGGCTTTTTGAGTGGAGTTGTAGCATGTAGTTCCCGACGGGCACATTCAATCAGGATGGAGCCATGAGCTGGTGCTACTGCTACACCACCAATGTTGGGATCCAGGAAGTTGTGCTCGCTGTCAGACCACACCTCATCCTCATCTTCTTCACGGTGCTTGGTGCTCTCAGTGTCACTCTCAGCTTGACTGGGGTCCCAACAGGCCTGATTTGACTGCTGTAGGGCATCTGGGAAGAGGCGCCCCTCAGGGGCAGGGGAAGGAGTGCTGCCTGCTACTGAACCACCACAAGACTTCCAGGCCTTTTCTTGAAGCCCAAGGGGAGTGGAACATCGACTTTCACCAGTCTTGGACCAGATCTTATCGGGGTACGCTCCTGCAGGATTGCTGTGCTTCAAAACAGGACTGTATGCTGCAGGCCCCATTGCCCAAGCATTCGGCTGAGGACTAGGAGCAGGGCTGGCCCAGTGTCTGGGAGTGCCTGGCCGGGGGGTGCCTGGGCCTGAGGTGCCTGGCTGTGGGGTAACTGAGCGTGAGTGACAGCTGACAGGCTGCAATGGACCTGTGTGAGGGGTGCTTGGCCGGGGGGTAGCAGGACGTGGGGAGCCTTGGTGTATGTTAGCCTGGAGCGCTGTGCCTTGGTGAGGGGACGGAGATGGAGAAGGAGGTACCTGGACTGAAGGTGATGGAGATGGGGAGACCATCGTGGGGTTTGAACCCGGGTAGGATGTCCACTGCTGGGGGTAAGGAGAGGGCTGCCTCTGCTGAGAATGCTGGTGAAATTGCTGTTTGTCCGGGTTAAACGATGAGGCCTCAGGACTTTGTTTGCGGTTTAGATGCCCATCCCAGGTGGTAGGAATAATACTTCCATTAAGCTTGTGTCCTGGCCAGGCCACAGGTTGAGGGGTGATTCTCCCTGTGTTGACACCAGACTGGCTCGGCAATGTGCCCTCATAGACTGGAACATCCATAGGCTCCTGTTTGATGATTGGAGTGCCTCTGTTGGAGGGCTCAGAGGAGACAGAGGAAGGACGGGACTGGTTGTAGTCTGCAGACTGGGTGTAAGTGCTGTGGTTTGGCTGGCTGGTTTGCTCCGGGTGGCTGGGGCAGGACTGGGCCAGTTTGGCCTGAAGGCTCTGAACATCAGGCTTCTTGTCTACCTGGACGACTTTAGAGCCATTGCGACCCTCGTAGGTCCTCAGTTTAGGGGGGAAAAGTGCATTGGGCGGGAAGTTATAGTAACCATAGGGCATAGTGGGCAGACTGGGGTGGTAAGCCTTTACTGCTTCAGGTGCAGAGGGCTGGCCAGTTGGGGGGAGGCCTCCCCTTGCATAGTAGGCAGGGTGTGAATAGATGTTACTGAATGGGTCTGCTGCCTGCACGGGGTATCCATCTACTGATCCGTTAAAGGGTTCCGTCTTGATGTTGGGCTTCACTTCTTGTTTTATAATTGCTGGTTGTTTGAAACAAACGACAGGTAAGTTACAAACTTAACAAGTGCTTTTTTCAATGCATTTTAGTTTTTAATAAGAAATTTAATATGAGAAATAATTGTTGTTTGCTACACACTGGTTGCAATACAGGGTTAAGATCAAGAATTTTATCGTAAATGCCTTATGATGTGGACACCTGTTTAACATAATCAGTGAGCATTATGTGGGACAAAAACATGAACAAAGCAATAATAACTAACCTTTATTGCCTTGGGGTTGAGGGGAACTGGTGATGCAGACACTCTTGACAACCATTTTCTCCGGCGTCTCCCCTGCCTGCTGCATGAGTTTACTTTTCTTCTTCTCTGAGGCGGCCTTCTTAGCCTCCAGTCGGCGCTGTCGGCAGGACTTGGCAGGTTCGGGCAACTTGCGTACCTCACGACGGAAAGCCTGAAGCACCTGGATAGCACCTGTTTGCATCTTGAGGCGCTGGGCCTCTGCACTGCCAAACTCATCAGCCAGGGATATTGTGTAAAGAGGCAACACATGGAGCTGCTCATCCTCAGGGATTTCCCCCACCACACGGTTATCCTCCTTCGTTAAAGTACACACCTACCGCAGAGAAATATCAACTCATTTCATTTATCTAATTAAGAACAGAATATCCTTTATGAAATACAAATTTTATCTGATGATGAGAGATCTTACCACTGTGCAACCATTGTAGAGGTTGTGCTGGTCCTTGTGAGCGTGGGCGCAGAAGTCCATGCAAGCAGTGACTCCAGAGAATGGACGACCTTCTTTCAAGCCCAGTCTGCATTCTGGAGCTCTGTGTTCTGTCTGGCACTGAGGTAGAAGACAGAGAAAATTTTAAACCAAGGAAGGAACTTAAATTTAAATTTCCCAGCACTCTTAGAATACAGCACTTCACAGGTATGACAATTCATGCTGTGATATTAGCCTAGGTTTCAGTCAGTCTCTGCCAGCAGATTAATTTCTGCCTCCTCTTTTTGCTAGGGATTTATCATTATGTGACAGCTACTGCCTTGACAGTCTTGTACAGAGTAGTATATGCTGTTTGTCAGAAAAATGACAAGTGGAGTTGGTAGCATCAGGTCGTTACTGTGCAAAGACCTGTACAGTAAATGTACACTGATGAAAATTTGTCTGTACAACAAACCTGGTTACTGTAAGCCTGTGGAGCCAGACGCTTGTACAAAGGAGCCACCTCAGTTGCCAGATTCTGGAAGTTATCCCTGAGTTTTTCCTCCTAATAAGCAAAAAACATGAATCGCCGGTCAGAACAAAACACAGTAACAGAGCAATTAAATGGCACCATAAAATTACTAGAAGCTTCAGAGACTAAACTCTAAGACAAAAGAAATTTTAAAAATTAGTTTATTGCATTAATACATTGCTGTATGCTGTAAAACAGGTGGTAGTGACGTGATGAGTACCTCTTCAGGGCGATCTCCTTGTAACCTGAACTTGCGCGGCATTTTGCTTCTGGCGTACTTACAGCCATTAAAGTACATGCTCCAGGAACACCCAAAGGAGAAGGAAGCACCACAACTTTCAGGGTCCTTGCCTTGACAGGCACAGGTACGACTGCAGGGGGAGACAGTGAGCACACCATCAGCTTCATTATAAGTGATGTGTACCCTGTGCACACTTTACATCATGAATAAACCATATGTAGGAGAAACATCAGTGAGACAATTTGGCCAGTGTTTCATTTGAAGCTGATACAGACTAACACGGTTTTACACATAGGCTGCTTCAAGGACTTCAAGGAGAAATCCTGACTGATTTTCTCATCCCAGGTGGTGGATGGTTCTTATACTTAAAGCACCACAAACAAGGCTGTGTTGATATTTATTTCTGAACAATTATGAGAGTGAAAAGTGACATGCATAATATCAAACAGTGTGTACACATCTGGTGATGAAGATGCAGTATTATTCTGTGTGCGTGCACAAACCATTTGTCTTAAAGTATACAGAATACACAAGTATACAAAAATATTCCATTACAAATGAAACCCCTGTATCAAAAATCCTGTGTAAGTAAAAATACATATGTATTAGCAAAAAATACAGATAAAATAAAAGTCCTGGTTTGCTCCCGCAGATTGATATATCAATATGCATTAGATTAATGAGGCATTAGTTGCTCTTGGACTGTTGTTGTTTGACATTTCAACACTTATTGAAATGAAATCGTCAGAGAAGTTTAAAGGGAAAAACTCACTGTTTGCTGGAGCTGTCAGCAATTCACAGACATCTGAAATGTGACCCTGACTAAATTCTTTTTAAAAGAGCCCAAAAATGTTGAAAACGACTGGTTTAATCTATACCTATGCTTTGTATTTCAAAGACATGCTACATTATCTATTGTGTAAAATCTTCATTTTCAAAGTAACTAAAGCTGTCAGATAAATGTAGTGCACTACAAAGTACAATAATTACTTCTGAAATGTGGTGGAGCATAAGTCTAAAGTAGCCCAAAATAAAAAAATACTCAAGTAAACTACAAGTATTTCAAAAGTGTACTCAAAGGAGTTTTTCCATCACTACCAAAAATTAAGCTTTATGCCTCAGAATTTCCTAAACTTTTCAATGTACTGCCCTCACAAATGATAAAACCATGGATCCTCACAAAACAAACATACTTTTATCATGTTTTACTGAGGAATGTTTTAGGGATGAAAGTAAAAAGCACAACTTTGAAAATTGCTTTTCAAGTGATGCACAGTGTGATGCAGAGAAAAAGAAACAAGCGCAATTTTTCAAAAACTGCTTGTTGTTTGCACATTCACAAACTTGTTTGTGAGAAAACCGTTGTCAAAAAACACCTATGGGCTACTCACTCATCATTGAGGCCACAGCGTCGGCTGGTGGGGTTGCCATATTTGGTGAGGGTGTCACTGAGTTCGCTGTACAGCTTGTCAGCCAGGCCCCTTGGGACACCTTCCCAGGCCATAATGAGGATAATGATGACAGCGTTGGCACAGTGGTGGCCTGCACGATGACGCACCACACACAGCAGCTTCTCTGTCTCGCTGCTCCGACGGATCACCTGACAGGAAACAAAGATTACAATAAGTTTTGCTTTCACGTTCTCACAAAGTTTCACTTTAAAAGTTGCATATAACTTAAATAAAACATCAGTTATACGCTAAAATGCAGAGAAACTTACTATTTAACTTTGTAGTTACTACGTTTGTCCAGCAGATGTCCAGCACACATAAATGGTTTTAATATATTGACACATTAAGACACAGTTGATGGTTACACTGTATTTTGGTAAGATATTTAATACCTGCACTGAAATCTAGCCTTCTTTGGTGACCAAATATTAATCTAATCTTCTTATGATTCTACTGATTAAATTATGCCGAAGAGCCAACTTGTATTACATATACAGGTATTTATAAAGATAAATATATTTCTATATATGCATGCCTGCTCCCACAAATTGCCTCGCTCTGTCTCAACATAAACACACATTCACAGTCATCCTCCCTCAGTCAGACGGCTGTTTTGAACCCATAAAGTCATTAGCAGAATGTGTCAGGGGTGGCACGGGGGGGGGGGGGGGGGGGGGGGGGAGGCTGGGCAGTTGTTACAGAGTGAGACCTCCTACTGATTTGCTCACTGGGGATGACAAACTCGCCTGTGTGTCTCCCCAGGACCCCTCATTATACACAAACACACACACAGCATAAATCTGTTGCTGATTGGCTGTCATTGTTGACAGGTGGAACAACCATTCAAAAACACCTTTCTCTCTTTTTCATCCCCTCATTTGATCACAATCAGACACTGACTGGGATGTTGACTGATTGTCACAAATGCTTGAAAGTTTTTTAAAAGAAGTGAATTGTTCTTTTAACCCTCTGGAACTCAAAACCCACCGGCAGGTTTTAAATATATGCTGCTTTTAGACACCACAAGTCAGAGACAGAAACTGTCAAAGCATTGAGAATGATGAGGCTTCTTTGAACTACTAAGCCATGTAGGTTTAAAATTGCGATATTTTACAAAATCCCTATCTTGTTTAAATGTCCCTTAAAAATTTACCAGATAGTGGAACTCCAATCAGAATCTGTAAAAAATGAAAACATATGCACTAAGAACCCATGACTGACTCAGCTCTGACCAAAAGTCACATGACAACAATTTAGGGATAAAATAAAAAATAAAAAAAAGTAGTAAAAATGTAGACAGTATGTAGACTGACCATTCTTATCCTGTTTGGAGAAAGGCTGCCCTAATTAAATTCAGATTTTTAACTTTTTGTAAAATAAACAATCAAACAGATTTTATATTTTTCCTTTTTAATGATGTATGGCACTATAATTTTGTGATGTTGCATAGAAAATGTCTTGAGTTCTCTCTATTTTAGCTATGATTGTGCTGTTTTCAGAAGTGCAGGATTTTATATTGTAGTGAAAAATTACTCAAGGCTATTCCTCATCATCCCATTGCAGTCAGTTATGTTGAAAGTTGCCTCAGCTTTTTTGAAACTTTGTCCACATAATGGATGTAATGTTATGCTACTTACCCACTTAGCAATAGGACATCCATGTGAGCTTTTTCCCTCTTTGCCTGTGTACACCACCTTCTCAATACGAATGGCATCTCCCTTCTCACCATACCTTCACAGACAGAGAGAGACAATTTCGTTTATTGCACATCCACTTAAGCAGTTGGTGTTTGCAGTCAGAATGGCGTATTGTCCTGATGTCTGACTTTAGCGCCTGACACACCGACTGGACATTCAAATGTCCTACATTTAAACAGAGACTGTAGTATTCATTGTGTGTAGTGCCCTAAGGGCCACTGAGCCAACCTCAAAGAAATGATGCAGACAAAAGCTGACATTGCATTCATTTCTTGTGGTCTCACGTGTTCTGTTAAAAGGTCAATTTGAAGACACCACAAAAACTACACCTGACAGTCAGTTGACAACAGACAAGGTTGTGCATTCTGTGCCTGTATTCCCAACTAAAGCCAGCCAGTATTTCCATGCTCTTAATATGTCCAATTGGCTTTTTTACCAATTTCGTGAGCTGACCAAACTAAAAGCTCTGATTAAACATGTTCAGTCGACCAAATGGTTGCTCATAATTACTGCCAATGGTACCATATTGCAAAAACTATGGACACCACATGGCTATTCAAAAACAATTGAACAGCACCCCATCATCTGAATCAGAGTTGGAATAGGAGATACAATCCTGTCATTGAGACGATAATCAAAGATTTCTTTTTGTCACGACTGACTTCATCAACAGCGTTTCTTATTTTTTAAGCAAACTCTTCCTTTTGTGTGTCCTGCTTTAAACATATAGTATATGTCAATCCTGTCAAAGACAGGCCTATTTCAGCAACTCAGTTAGGGAAGTGTATGTTCACAAGGCTCTGCTGAGATTCACACAAACACGGCAGAATAAACCAGAACCCACCAGCCTGTACACAATGCCAGTCGACAGGGTCTTCTCTTGGAGATATTTCTGTGCTGGTGTTCATGGCATGCGACTGCATTTGCCTTTTATTTGTTTATGTGTGTTTGTGTGTGTGTCCTAGTCTTAACTGTGCATGTGTGTATTTCAGCAGGTCTATTGGTTGATGTTTAGGGGGAGGGAGGGGTCAGAGGTTGCACTGGGGTGCGGGTAGGTCATCAGAAATTGTCAGATGTCCGCTCATGCCTCATATCAAGGCTCCTGCCCGCTTGATACCTGCCATTGTGAAAACTTCAGCCCTGAGCAGATTTGGCGTGACAGTGCACACAAGGGGCTCCTGCTGAATAGGAATCAACCCGAGGTGGCTGAGAAATTGGGTGGGATTGAGCTCTGTCACTGCAGGGGTGGCTTGCAGGGGTCAGAGGGGGGTCAAAGGTCAGCTAAGGACTATAGGGTCTTAACAGCTTACGTCATCTCTCAAACAACAAAAGTGCTCTTCGCCCAAACATCCCCCCTCACTCACTAAACCTGTGCTCTCTGGCTACTAATACATTGTTGGTCCTACAGAAATCCATGCTTTTTGTCACTAGCAGCCAAATGTGTGCCTCTTTGCAATGTCCAGTACTGTTAGTATGAAGCAGAACACAGTGAGAGATCTTGTTACAAAGGTTACTACACAGTACAGAAAGCACATTTGCAATGAGGAGTGACAATATGAAAAATATTTTTTCATTCAACCCTACAAACAGCAGATCAGTGTTATGTTTTAGTAAAACAACCCAACAACAATATCATTATAGAGGCTGCAGTTGCGCTGGCTATTACAGTTTTTCTCAATTGCTAAAATACTAAACTCTATTGTCTGAACCAAATTCTCAGTTGCCTGAACCCACTTATTGAATCAGTCACTCTTTTGGCAAAACCATAAGCCCTTTTCACCTGTTTAGACACATCCTGTCAACACATTGTCATTGTGATGCACCTGTGTTGCAAAATGGTGAGCACTGGTGAGCAAAAGTCAAACACAGTTAAAGCTCAGGCGTCACCGGTTGAACACAACAACTCAAAATTGATCACACTTGTGGCTAATGATGTGAGGGTACATATAAGCCAAAGCACTGGTTTGTGAGGCACTACAATGGATAGAAATCTAAGAAGAGGAGCATGGATACGGCATGCCAGGGGTTTTTTCCCCCGTTGCCTGGTCAGAGAAAATTCTGCTTCACAAGCGCTGGTAAAATTACAGAACGTGTACATGACTGACTTTTCCCTCTGTTTTGTGTGTGTTTGTTCCAGAGAGTTTTTCAGTTGGATTTTGATGATACACATAAATACATCTGGGACAATGTTAGTTTTCATAGAGGACTATTGATTTGGGAATGGTTCAATATGAACCCTCAAGTCATTGTGATTTTTCTGCCTCCATATTCTTCCTTTCTGGATCCTATAGAAGTCTTCTGTACATGGAGGTGGAAGGTTTATGAGCAGCAGCCATCAATGGTCTTGACATGTTGTGATGTTTCTGTTGATGCATGTTAGGGATGGATCAGACACACTAGGTCCTTCTTTCCAGAGAAAATGTGGCCTGTGATGTAGATGAAGTCCTGTGGCCTGACCCAGTACGGAGAAATGATGCTGTGGCAGAGTAATGCACTTCTTTTCTTTGTACTTCATTTGTATATTTTTGTGCTTTATTTTTACTTACAAGTGCTACATGTAAATGCACAGGATTTCTGTTTTTTTGCAAATTCTTTTTTCTATGTACAAGTGTTACAAATGCCCAGGTATTTTTGTTTTGCAACATGCATTTAGCCTAAATAACCATTTATTTCTACCGCTTCATGTCCAGAGCATTGTGTTTTCCTTTTTTCGATGTAGTGTTTAGTGACTACTCAGTAGAGTATTTAATTTTGATTGACTTGAGGCATGATTTGACAGCAAAGTTCAGTTTTGAGCACAGATTGAACTGTTTTGGGGTGAAAGTTTGGTTTTGCAAGAAGAGTCAGAGGTTTTGTGAATGTAGCTTGAAAATTGGGTTTTGTGTTCACAGTTTAGGGAAAAGGAGAGCAGCTTTCCAGAAATGTGTCTTAGCAATCGAGAAAAACTCTAAAACTACGAGCAAGAGCTTTTCTTTGGTCAGTCTTTTTATCATCAAGATTACTGATACATTGCAGACAAAGTAAGATTGGAGTCCTGATTAATAACGTTAAATGCTATCCTTTGTTTTCTTTATACAACCAAAATACATTGATTTAATCTTCAGTTTGATTGTGAGATTATTTGTTTAATTTTAGGTTTCAAACATATTGAGTTCAGATTTTATGTACATTATTTGCAAGCAAAAGGGTACCCATTTGTATTCTTGCCCTTCTTTCTTTCTCTGTAATTTGATATCCATCCTTCTTCCTTCCTTATTCCTCCCATTCGCTGTTGTCATCTGCTGTTACTCCTGTGCTTTTTGCTCTGAGTGTGATACGCTTATGATGCTGATATTTCCTTTTCCTCCTACTGGATTCTGGGTCACAGATTCCCTAAGGACAAAATGTGAGGAGGAGGGAAAGTGGAGAGACAGGAGAAGGAGGAGGGAGCAGCTGGGAAAGCAAGAGCATGTGGGAGGAAGAGAAGAGAAGAGAAGAGAAGAGAAGAGAAGAGAAGAGAAGAGAAGAGAAGAGAAGAGAAGAGAAGAGAAGAATGGGCACACCTTGTCTCCATCAGGCTTCGTATAGAGGCTACAGTAGGTCCAGATCCCAGGTGATTGTAGTAAGGGCCTTCATCTTTCTCCAGGATTTGCTCTTGAAAAGGAGACAGTACAGAGTGAGGAAACCACACTAAACCGGTACCCGAAAAATCCAAATAACACATTTAATTGTAGACTGCTATGACAATCATTGTGTATTACTGCAATTATTGTTTGCTGTGTTTCTCCTTAAGTCGCTTGTCAGTTTGTATAAGAAGTATATTTAAACATTGCTTGTCTATTAAAAACTTTACTCTTCTACACTTATAGTGAATTTTGTGGATGGATCAATGGATCAAATGTCTATGTCTGAACTCCAAATGTACCAGTCCCTAGAGATAGTCTCATTTGAAGCTAATTTGTGTCTCTCTCAAATAGTGAACAGTAAAAGTCCCCTGACTTCAGTAGAATGAAGCCTGACTCTACATGTCATCATGTCTTACTTGTTGCAGTTTTGTAAAAGGTCAAAGGCATGCACTTCGATGTATTTAGAGTCAAAATTAGAGACATCCTCTTTGCAGTTGAGGTCACATGATCCATGAGAAGCGTGAGAATGTACAACAGATTGCAACATCCAGTTCACACCAACACACATGAACACACAGATCTTCTACAAGGCCAGACAGTGGGCTGTGTCCGTAGGGTGTGGTCTGCTGGGAGCCACTTTGTAAAGCAGAAGCTCTTGGAGGTAGTAATGGATGAATCAGTCTTTAGGAGTGTTGTGAGGGAGTCAGGGTGTGTCTGTGTGCATGCTGCGCACATCTGTTTCTGTTGTGTATGAGAATGTGAGTGTATCTGACCATTGTCCTACACGTATCTGTGGTTATAAACCACATCCTGTGACTTCAGTGCTAATCTTTGTATATGATTGCCTACACTGAATGAAAATCTCTAATGTATGTTGCACTTCCTAGCTCTGGAACAGCTTACTATGTGTTTTAAAACGGGAATGTCTGAGAACTAATACTATGTTGTTCTTGCTTCTGTATCACACTTCCATATCACACCTCTCATAGAACACTCTCTGGATAACAACATTAGCTAAATGCATTAAATGGTACACACAACCAGCAGATTATCTGAAATGTGGACATTCACTCAGTGATGTGTGTCTCTTTCAGAGGCTCTATGAGGTCACATTCCCCTGCTGGTGCAGGGAGTCACCAGGGTGTGGCTCATAGTAGGAAGTGGAGTAATCATACTAAATTCTTGTGTGCAAAGTGTGTGTGTGTGTGTGTGTGTGTGTGTGTGTGTGTGTGTGTGTGTGTGTGTGTGTGTGTGTGTGTGTGTGTGTGTGTGTACTTGTTTCTGCTATACCGGTGGGACTTTGACCTGACTATTTGCTATAAAGGTGGGGACTTGTCTTACGGTGGGGACCTAAAATGAGGTCCCCACGGGTGGCAACACCGTTTTCTTGGCCATATTGTTGTTAATAAAAATGTAAAAGTGCAAAAACGTTTGTTTAGGGTTAGGCATTGATTTGGTGATGGTTAAGGTTAGGGTTAGGGTAAGGGTTAGGAGTTAGATATGAATGGGAGTCAATGGTAAGTCCCCACCGGTATAGAAAAACAAACTTGTGTGTGTGTGTGTGTGTGTGTGTGTGTGTGTGTGTGTGTGTGTTCTTGTACTTGCTACATGGTGAGTACCATTTTCTGCATTTAACTATCAAAGTGAGGACATTTTTACAAAGTGAGGACATTTTGGCCGGTCCTCACTTTGAAACAGCCATGTTTGAGGGTGAAGACTTGTTTTTAGAGAACAGGTATGAATTGAGGTTTGGTTAGGGTTAGGGTAAGGATTAGGGTTAGGCAATCAATTGTGATGGTTAAGGTTAGGGTAAGGCTCAAGGAATGCATTACGCCTATGGATGTCCTCACTAAGATAGAAGTACAAACATGTGTGTGTGTGTATGCGGATCATGGCTGTATACTATATGTGTATGTGCTGTAGACAGTCTCATTCTAGTGCAGTTATATTCTATAGGGGACTGATAAGACAGTGAGTAACCAGGCTCTACTGTGAAGGCTTGTTGTGTGCTGGTCTTTACTCTAGTAACAACACACAGTTAGCAAGTGTTTTCCGTGCAGCTGCTCTTCCCTGCTGTGCACCCTTTTTGATGGTGAGGGACAACACAGGCCTATGAACCAAGCCTTAGCCCTTCACAAATCTACAGTTAACACATCTCTCTGAGAACAGACTTTTATTATGACGTTATTGCATCAAGTTAATGAACTATTACCCAGGGCAGCTACAGCAGCAGTATTCTGATTTACCTGGTCAATAATTAATGACTTAATGAACAGAGACAGTATATATAATAATAAGTTTGTGTTTCTAATGGCAAACTCATTTTGACTAACTCCATCCACGGGTAAGGCTAGCAAAAATATATTTTTCTCATATATTTTAAAAATGTACTGTATAATAAGATCTATAATTATACATTTCTACTGTAGGACCACTTATTTTGATGTAAATAAATAATCAAAGTAGGATGCTATCCAAACTATGAGACTGAACCCCTTTCTAACAAAGCTTGCGTTCTGCTTGCCTGCCAGACCCAAACCCACACAAAAGGCTCCTTCTGCCACCACTGCTATTGTTCCTGCCTGCTGCCTTCATTGCCTCACACTGTCGCAGTCTGGATGGTCATAGTCCCACACCCTGGCAACACATACATTCTTTGGCACACTAAACAAGCATCCAGAGAAGATGCAGACTGAAAGACCTTACAATGGATCTGTGTAGATAGGTAAGTAAAGCACTACCAGTGACCACATTATAGATTAGCTCAATGGGTAGAACAAAACATAACAGCTTCCAGATTTATAAAATGCTTCCAGAAAGAGTATGCCAAAATATGCATGCCCCATGCCACCGTAAAGTCCTTCAGAAAAAAACAACCTTTACTCTTTTTGTCCAGAATGAACCACTTTCTCCATGTTTTAAGTGTTATGGTAGATGTTTGAACAGTACTGTATATGTGTCAGAAAAGTGCCACTGCACTTTGTGGATAAACAACAATCTGTACAAACATAAAAAAAAGCCACAGTGATGCACAGACTTCCCACGCAGGTACAGGTGGGGAACTCTGCTTGCAGATCCTTTGAAGGAGTATCCAGCAAATTCTTGGTGCGAGCTGTCCAGGTAGCGCAAAGGAGACTCTAGGAACCTTTCAGTGATGGAGGAGGACGGCAGACTGTCCTTAGTCGGTGTGTCTTCCTCAGAATAGCATGTTGTATGCACAGAACTGCCTATATCGCCCGAGGCTTCAATCTTCATTGCGTTAGGCAGCGGGGAACATGGCATGCTGAATGTATTCTCCAACACTCTAGGACTTGATTGCTGCTTGTCCGAATGGCCTCTGGTGGAGGTGCAGAGAAGCAGGAAAAAGCCGCGTCCCTTCCATGCTGCTTTCTCATTACGGCTTTCGGTTGGGTGTTCGGCTCAAGGCTGCTTTCCTTTGGGGTCCCTGACTCATCCTTGTTGACTTCCAATCTCCAGATGGTCTGAATGAGGTGGTGGAGCTGCTTTGAATGGCTGGAATTTAAGGAATTGACTGAGAGTGTTGGATGATGATGTGGGGACTATGGTCCTGAGGACTGATCATGCGGTTGAATACCTGCTTAGGGTTGAAGCAGTCTCCTCCATGGGCTGTACTGGCAGGTGCATCTGAGGGCTGAGTCCCCCAATTCAGCCTCAACTGCGCGGATTAATCTCTTCATATTCGGCGTCTCATTTTGATGAGACTCTGTAATCTTGAGGTCTGGATGGAGATGTGGAGGTCACAGGTGTGGTGGTGCTGGTGTTACAAGAGGCCAGGCTGCCTGCTCCTTCTGACCTAACATGGGTTGCAGGAGCCACAGGTGGGGGCAGAGCACCCATGACAGCTGGAGTGTTTTCTGACAAAACAGAAATGGTGGAGGAGGGAGTCATTAAGCGAATTGAAAATGGATACCTGAGATTGGGCTGGGGCAGGGAGGCCTGCAGCGCAGCCTGAGTGGAGTTACTGTGGAAGGGCAGAGAGGGAGAGGACCTGCTTGCAGCTGGTAAGGGCTGGGGGCTCTGTCCATCATGAGGACTGGTGGTTTTTGTATGGAGATTTGAGTCTGAGGCAGGAAGGTTGGCATGGAGGCTTTCTGCTTGTCTTCTTGATGATTATCTGTTTAGGTTTAGGAAGGGAGGCCTATAAGATCCCCATCATAGCTTTAATGACGGGAATCCTGGCTGCTTTTTTTCTTCTTGGGTTCCTTGGGCTCCTGTTTTGATGGCCAGATGGACAAACTTTCCGGCATCCACCCTGGTGGCCACCATTTCTTCAAGTTTTGGCAAGCCAGAGGTGCATGCGGGCCTGGTGCTCCAAGTCAGAGGAGTGGTTAGAGAAGAGGTTCCTCCTATAGTGAAGGTGCTCGTTGCAGAGCTGCCTGAGTGGAATGACTGATGGCTGCTTGGCCCGGAGACAGGGGAGTGCCAGGGTAGTGCTGACCCTGCTGTTGACCATTAGCCATGCCATGCTGTCCCATGGAGGCAGTGTGGTGGTAGTGCTCACCGGGAGTCTGACTTCTTGTTTTATCCTGGCCAGTGCTGGGTTGTCCTGTGTCTGGACACCCCCATTCTGGTTCAAGCTAAGCTGCTGTACAACTGGAAGCTTGAAAGTAGGATTGCTGAATTTGCCACTTTGTGTCACCAAGAAGCTGTTTGAGCTCTGACATAGGATCTGAGCTACTGTGAGGTGGCAGTGGCAAAGTGAGACTGGGGCTCAGACTTCATACACATCCATGGATTCCTCTGTCAGAGGCTCTGCCTGAGCCCTGCTGCCATTGCTGGAGGCTAGGGCTAAAGCCTTGAGGTTTTCCCTGACCTGGGAAGGGAGAGGTAGAGGATGGGAGAGGGGTAGCATGGGGTGGCTGGCCCTGTGACTGGGGTCTGTGGTGTTCACATGATGTCTGCTGGCTGGTGTGTAGTCCTGGAGGGACAGACTGAGAGCGTGAGGAAGATGAGTGGGTGCAAGGAGATGATGGGATCAAGCCTGTGCCATTAGGAGGCTGCGATATGATGTTCTGGGTATGTTGGTGGTGATGGAGGTGACTTTTGTAATGGGTTGACCTGGAGGACCGACAGCTTGTGGACTAGATAACTGGGTGAGGGCATCAATGGCGATGGCTGTCTGAAGACTGATGTTCTTTCCTTGGCTATGGAGAAGCACCTGGGGGGAGCAGGGAATTGGAGGTTTGGAGCAGGGCACTTGGTTTGGGTGAGGGCTTGGAGTTGCTTGTTGATGGTGGGAGCATGAAGTAGACAGATGGTGGCCACCAATCACCTGTTGGAGGCTGAGGGTGATTCTGCAAATGATGAGGCTGTAAGTGTGGAGGAGCATCAGACATTTTTTGGGAGCTTTGATCCTCACTGTTGCTAGCTTAATCTTCTTCTCCAGCCACTCAAGGTAGTCTGGACAGTCAGGCCACGCAGTTGCAGTTTGGGGCTTGTGTCCGTGTTTGGCTTGGCTCAGTGCTGACTGTAGGGTGTCCAGGTCTTCAGGAGGCTGGCAGTTTCCCTCAGGAGCCCCTGCAGAGAGTCTGGCATGAGTTCCCCAGCACCTGTCTCCTGAGTGAACTTCTCATACAGCTGGCAGTATTAGGCTGCACGAGGAGGCAGGAGGAGGAGAAGAAGGAGGCAAGGAACCCGCAATAGCTGAAAAAGCAACCAGATTGTGGGCATACTCCACATTTGCATGGTGGACAGGTACACCGAGGTTGTACCACTGCTGCTGCTCCAACATGGCTGTTGTTGTTGTTGGGTGTCACTGACCTTGCCATGTCCTGGCACCCCAGCTTGCCTTGGAGGCACACTTCCTGCCCTCTGCTGCTCTGTTTCTATAGACGCGTCATCATCATTAGGGTAGCGATTCACCCCATTGGCCAGTTCCAGGCTCAGCGCGCCTTCCTGGAGGCGGTCATGTGACCAATTTCCATCTGGCCTCCACTTCTGGGCCATCCACTGAAGTGACTTTGTGAACAGTCCTGAAAGACAAAAATGGAGCAAGGTTAGTAAGGTTAATAAATTCAAGACTGATGCAAAACAACATCACACCTACAATGGGATGACTTTGAAATAATGAAATGAAGTTGTGCATATGTGTTCATCAGTATTTGGAATAACAAATATGTTTCTTTCAACTTGATAGACTAACAACCAAGTAATACAGGACTTTATTACTTTTTTCCCTGTATTTCCCTCCCACATCACACATTAACATACAGTGCTGCAGGTGAGGTCAGTAGATAAAGGAAAAGTGAATTAAACTACTGCCAGTATTCAGTGGAGTGACTTTACTACAGGCAAAACATTTTGCAGGCAAGTCACAGGTCATATGACACAGTTCGACTGTTGTTAAATGAATGGACACTGCTCCAAGATCAGTTGGGCTATGCAAAACAGGCAATTTGGAGTTAAAACTTGTCAACTGTGGTGTTAGGAGATTCTGTGCCAGGAGTGGGGCATTGCATACACACTGACGGGTAAAGCAAATTAAATACAATCTTAATGTCACTTTCAATAAATTGTTTATTTCTAAAATGTAATAATAAAAATACACAAAATGTATAAAAACTATCAGTAAGCAGAGAACAAGTAACACAAGCGTAAAACTATGTATTATAATTGGTTGATACTGTAATAAATAAGAGAAAAAATGTCAAATGTGAGATGTCCAGAGAGTTTAGCTCTTTAGAAACAGAATATAAACATATATGCGATTGCAACACATTTATGTTCATTAATATGAATTGCTTATTATCAGTCAAAACCAGACACAGACTGAGTTGTTATAGTCTTTTCTCTTGTTTTAATTTTCTGAGAAAGCCTTTGTTGAAATACAACATGTTTACATTTGCTCGTAATAGTTATACTGACTTAAATTTGAATCACTTTGGTACTGAAAAATGATTTTCACAGCAAATTGCAGCGAAACGACGTATCATATTGTGTTCAGTGTAACTCACAACTCATCCGTAAACTCACCGTCACAAAGAAAGAAAATGTCCTACAGGACAAAACCCTAAATGGCAAACCTCAAATGACCTGAATGTCAGGAGATCAGCATGCCTTGCTGAGATAATCTGCTGTCTAACAAACAGCACCTTATCTCAGATACAAAGTCAGCTGAACAAAGATCATACCACCACAGATGGTAACAATACAGTCATTAGATTTACCTAAGAACCTGCTGACCAAGTGTAGAGCTACAAATACTGAAATTCTTTATTAAAATATAAAGGAAAGTCTTGTATGAATATAGTCTTATGTTTCAACGCGATAGTTATTTGTTAATGACATTTTATGCACATAAACATTTATTCAGTTGCAACTAAATTGTAATGTAGGAGGAGTGAGTGTGTTCAGAGAGAGAGAAATACTGAAACCAGGTATTGTTGTGACATTACTGATGTAAAGTTCAGAGTTGGTGTATGTAGGCATGTAACTACCACAACACTGTCCACAACCTTGTGTTGAATTGTCCAGGGGAGCTGATGAAGTGAGAAAAATTAAGTAAATATTGAGGTGTGACTTGACTTGCATGATCTCTCCTCAGCAGTCAAAAGACTTCAACCTGATTCAGCTTTTTTGGAAGCATTTCAAAAAGGATAAATACACTATAATATCCCAAGTTACCTAATGAGATGTTCTAAATGATTGAATGCAATAATGTAGACTCTCAAGTTTTGCATAGCTTTGCAGAGTATAATGGCAATCACTGCAATCTGTAAACCTAGCATGTGACTTCAGCCAGGTATACTGACTTTAATAAAACAGTAAGACTTTTAGCCACACTAACAGCCCAGGACTCCAGCAGCCATAATATGTAGTTTTCTTTGCACAAATGCGCTGTTACGAAAACACATTCTTATTGTGCACAAGATTCAAATGGTCATCTCAAAGACTTTTGAATTAACTTGTTTTTTACTAACTTTCTACTTAATATCTCTTGGAAATGAGTGCTGGATTTTTTGTATTTCATGAGACATAATGGCAGTAATTCAGAGGAAAGCGCAGGCATTTTAAGCAGTGCTCTTCAAAACACATATCACATCACATAACCAAAGTGTGCAATTGTAGGTGGGGAAGCTGGTCCTTTTTGCTAATAACCTGCCATTTCCTAATTTTCTATTATGGTGACTTCTTGTGTTTGTGTCTTTGTAGAAAAGTCCAACTTGTCAGGACATCTAAATCCACACTTTTCTGAACAACAGAGCTAGCTTTGACCCTGGGTGCATTTTTGTACAGACAGAGACTTCAATGTTGTAATCTGTAAGGAAATACGTGGTTGTGTGCATCACTCACTGTAGACGGAGAAATTGTAATCCCAGTAATAACAGTGGATTACAGAATGAATGACGAAGCCAAGGACATGTGAGACTGATAGCTGGTGTGGTTCCTTACACACAGCACTGCTGTGGTACACACAGCAGCTTCAGTTCCACTATCAGCAGCAGCTTCTGGTATTGCTGCTATTGGGAGTCATGGTCACAGATCAGATCTGTCAGAGAATTAACTTGACAAAATGCAAACGTAAACTTTACATTGGTCAGCTCACTCTCACTCTCTCTCTCTCTCTCTCTCTCTGTCTCTCACATGGCACTATAAAATATAGTTTTGTTTATAGTACATAGTATCAATACTCCAGTATAAACGTGCAATACTAGTTGTGTTGTATTCATTTGGCAGTAAATTTTACAATACTGTGATACAACACAACATGAGCTAACACTATCAACATCACCAAGATGTTCTGATAGTGATAGCTATCAGGACTAATGGTCCTGATGGCTGTTACTTCTTCTAGTCCTTAACTGTTTCTGGTCTCTAAAGCTGTGGGCCATCGTATGCACACAAACATACATTTTGACCATTTCTGTTGCAAAACTATTGTTACTATCCATATCCTTGTTATTAAACTGTTTGTTTGTTTTTAAGGGCAGGCACAAAAATGTAAACAAAAGCTACTGTTATATTAAGGTTATTGTAGTGCAAAAATAGACATTCTTTTCCAAAATTCTGCTTCATTTTATTGCACATTAATACTCTGCAGTCACCAACTTGCAAGCTGCTCTTTAACTTAATATATATGAGTAAAATGTAATCTTCAGGAATCTAGCTTAACCAGTCTTTTTATTTTCACAGATTTCAAGGGTTCAATAAGCAACTCTTTCTGTTCATGCAGTTACTGCATCCCATTATGTAGCATTAAAAAAAGACAGTAAGTATTTAAAAACATGCTTACGTAGAGTAAATGCATGATGGATTCTTCCCTGATTTTTTGTCACTTCAGCAGGTTTAAGTTCTTTCTCAGAGGGTAACACTAATCAAGAGCTGATGGTTGCAGTCACACACCTCACTTCCTCTGTACTTCAAAATTGGGACAGTTGCCACATTTGTAGTTCCACTGAAATTTGCAAACACATCACATACCCTGTCTCAACTTACATTTTCAAAGTGATGTGTTTATTTCAGCCTGCTTGAAGCACTAGAGGGGTAACTTTGACTGCAAACACTGTAAAAGTGGGTGTGGACCATTCCAAAGTAATGTTGCTAAACTGGCTTCTACATGACTAAAAAATTGAATTAGCTTCAAATGTTAAAATAATTACAGTTCTACAAGTCACTTGAATCCAAAGATGTTACTTGCAAACAATATTCAAGTCCATGTGGACTCCTCACAGATTATAATTAAATGAGTCTAGCGAGGAACAGCAAACACAGATAACCCAAGGGCAAGTTTAGAAATCATTGACAGAGTTCGTGTTGTGGCTGAACAGTATATTCCAACATATTCAGCGGCTCTTGTGAAGCAAAAAACAATAGCAGAGTCACTATATAAATATATTTGTTGTGCTAGCCCTATAGAAAGAAGCCAGCACATTGTATTAATGTCAAACTCTTCTATGTGTTTACTATCAATAGCAAAGATACCCTAAACAAGCCCCTTCTGATGCTTTACACTGAGCAGTAGCCTTAACTAAAGAGCACTACCAGGCATCAAAATTCTGGTTGCAAGTAACAAGACTTCCTGCAAAAAGATGCCACAAAAACTAATCTAAGATGATGTGATCCAGATAAGAAACAGTTTTTTTTTTTAAATAAATGCACACAAACTAACCTCAGGCAAACCGAACATCTTGCACACCAACATAAATATGAAGTAGTTTCTAATTTAAATCGAAATGACTCGGTATTCTATCATCTTCAGCCAGAAAAAAACAAAGAAGATGGCTTCTGTTTGTAGATCCACCAGTGGATGATAGTAGAAGTGAGCCTGACATCCAGCTTCCCCATCATTTGAATATTATTGAAATGAGCCTTTGAAGTAGCTAATTACTGGACAGGCAGTAAGCTTGGGTCTTTTGAATCCACCTTCTGCGCTGGGTGTCTGGTGGGGGTCCCAGGGGGTGCCGACACTATTGGTGAGAGGTGGTGTGGGGTTGGAGGAGGGGGGTTTGAGGGTGGCAGTGAACAGCCGGCATGCAATACGTGAGAGGCCCCATGTCTGTACTATCAGTGGCATCAGACGGGAAAGAGGAAGGAGGGGGGGAGGTAGCTGTGTGCGGCAGTTATGAGAACTGCAGTGTGTTGAAACAGCGACTGCAACACTGCACAACCTAACATCCCACAATCACGCACATCAGTCACACTGACACTCTCTTTTCCTCTTTTTCTCACAGTCACACACAAAATACTGCCTCAGAAAAAGTTGCATGGTTTTAAAGCATGTTATGCCTAACATTTAGAACAAATGGACTTCACTTAACTTGCCAGTGCCTCAAACAAACGCCTCCCCACATACAAAATGACAACTCTTTGAATCCTCATATAATGTAATGATTAACCTTGAAAGGTATTTAATCGAGAGTCCATATGCCGGTCGAGGATGGAATTGCTGCGCTGACACCTGCAGCGCTTCTACACCTATCCGGGTGCTTGGACTGTATAGACCACGTGCTATGACAAATATTTACACCATGACAGAGCCAAGTATATTTGTCTTCTCTAACTGTGTCGCTCTATTTCAAACACTAAAACATACACACACACACACACACATATGTACAAGTTTGACACAGACCACAAAGTATATCCAAAAACATCAACACACCGAACAGGATCAGATCTTGTCGAACCTGGCAGACCGGATTTGAGTCTGGGTGCCCTTTAAACAAGGTAAGTCTGTATAGGTCTGTGTGAGGACAAACTAAGTGCTGTTTATAACTGACACTGCACAAAAAAGCTGGAGGGAGGAGACAAAGCATGCAAGGACAGTAGTGGTGGTGGCAGCGAGGGGGTTAAGTGTAGCCTGTGAGTAGACAGCTGAACCTAAATCCCAGATACACAACACCACCCCATCCTCCCTCTTGCCCTCCTCCTCCTTCCCCCACCCCTTCCTTTGCTGCCGTGCCGAGCAGGAACATGAAGCAGAGACCCTGACAATATGAAGCCGGCTGAGAGCCCTGAAGATCAGCGACGCATACTTACGCGGTCCTAAGCGTCCAGACAAAGCTGCCGGTTGAAGAAGCAGAACAGGAGACAGAGAGGAGCATGAGACTTGCTTGCCGGCACAGCAGTCCACAAGCAATCCGGCCTTGTTCAGTTGTATTCCTTTTTATTTCTTCCAGTCTGTGCAGCGCACAGACACAGCGAGCACCAAGACACACATGTGTGCATTCACACACGCACACACAGCCAAACACACACACACAACACACCTCCCCCCAGCACACAACACACGTTTCTCATTCTCTTTCCTCTTGTTATGGCCAACGCTTTCTGTTCTCTCCTTTTTCCTTTCTCATTATCTCTGTCTGCTCCTCCCTTCCCTTTTTCAATATCCTCTTTCTTTCTCTTGACTACACATGCAGTCAGCTTCTCTTCGCAGCCCCCACCTTCCCCTCTCTCTCTTCCCTCCCTCTCTCCATTCCCCTCCCTCTCATGCAGCCTCTCCCTCCATCTCCTCACCTCTCTCTCTTCAGTGTGTGCAGAGCGAGAGGCCATTATCTGAGCCACAGCGGGCACGTACGATGGAATGGAGGAGTGTGCAGTGAGCAGAAACAGAGAGAGCAGTGGGGGATAGTCGCTAGTAGCGCTAGCCTAGGAAACAGCAGTGTAGCAGAGCTCTTACCAATGAGAAAACCTCTCTGTGTCTCCATCCACGCCCTTCAAAACCACTTGATCTGCTGCATTCGATGACTTTACATATAAGGCTATGTGTGTGTGTTTTGTTTATCCAGAAAAGCCAAATGTTGGCAATTTCGGCTGTGACAGAGCTTCTCTGCTTTCGAGCGCAGAGGTGAACCAGCGGCTGCCAAGCGAATTCACAATCTCAACTCACAATGGCATCAACAGGAAAAAGAAAAGGGAGCAAAGAAAAACGACATTACATTGCTTGTTTATGCCTTCTGCAAACGACATCTGGGTTTCCTTGCGGAGATTTTGTTCCATGTTTCAGCGTCTAGATTTGACTCAGCTCCGGGCCAAAGGAGAAGCCATCGATAATGGTTGTTCGATCTCCATTCTCTTCCTCATCCACATTTACATCGGTTTCCTATTGCTCATTTGAAAAAAAAGAAGCTTCAGTCTTACACCTGTGGCTGATAATAGATCCTCTAGCAAGGCTGCATGCACAAGAAAGTGAAAGGTTGGTAAATAAGGAGGGAGCTGGCTGGCGGTCTTGCTGGCCCTTCCTCCAAGATCCAAAGGATACAAATGAGTGAAAGGCTTCTGATTGAATGACGCTCAGGGACACCTAATATATAAAACTCCATTTTTGCCAACTCACCCATCTATATGGGGTAGGAATATGAACGGTACGCTCGAAGGTAAAAGAGGACGACAACTGCATTGGACGATGGAGATGGAACGGTGGATGACACTTCAACATCAGAAAACAAGAAGAACAGGATGAATATCAAGGAATGTAGGACAATACTGAGGAAAGGGAAAAAACAAGAACCTGTGGAGAAAACTGTTGAAAGTAACACAGAGTTTCTCAGTTATTCTTGTGACTCATTCTGCAACAGGAAGGAAGATGATGAAAAAGAGGAGGATGGTACAAACACAAGGAGGGTCAGCAGGTTGTTGCCCAACGAAGTAAGCAACCACAGGTAATCAACCCATTACAGTTCGCTCAGGATGCAACGCTTGTGTCCACTATCCTACGATAGCGTAGTCTTGTAATTCTCTCCTCACCGTTGTTCCGCCTTGGCATCAGTACCACTATCATTATCAGCGTCGTCATCATCGCTGGATGTTTCCTCTCGCCCACTAACCGAGAGAGCTGGCTGACCGGCCTTGTGGTCCTCTCTTCTCTCCTACATTGCTGGAGTTTTAGAGCAGATTTAGCCAAGAGGAGGAGGGGGGAAACATGGCCGTCTCCCCCATGCAGATCGCTGTCAGCTCCTGCGTAGTATTTTTCTCTTACATTACTGAGCATGTGTCGGCTACACTTCGCTATGGCTGGATTAACTTCAGCAACCTTTCCCTGCTTCACTTACTTTAGCTTTCCCTGTGTCTCTTGGTCTCTCTTGATCTCTCATTTTCTCAGTTTTTTTCAATCTTCCTCTGCCTCCCTCGATTTGTCTTTCTATTTTGTTTCCTGAGCCTTTTTTCCTTCTAGCATAGCTTATTGCATTAACGTTCCACACTTTCTGACGCACTCGCTCTCTGGCCCTGTAAATTGTACACTGTCTGTCTCACTGTTGCCACACATATTCGTATATACACACACAGATGAGCGTCAATCCCAAAGAGAAACAGCGCAGCCGAAGCTGTCTAAGGGAAGGAGAGGAGAAGTAGAGCATTAGGTCACGTGACCAGGGAGTGCCAATGAGCGAGAGGAAGAGCAGTGAGCAAGAGAGGTAGGAAGCACGTGTGGCGGTGACGTAGCTGCATCATCATCAGTGTCTCCCACCAGGACACTTGCCTCCACCACTGGGTGGGCACATGTATCATCTGACACATGCCCACTCTCTACTATCACCAACCCACACACCAACGGACACTCGAAAAACATGCGCTTTTATTCACCCCGCTGGCTTGTGCTCGCTCACTCCCCCAGATTCAGTGACACAGCATTTCTAGCTCAAGACTCAACTTAACCCTGAGCCACATGCTCTCCACGCACGGTTCCTCATTTGAAAGATCTACCGAACACGACAGGTCTTTTTTTATGTTTAAATCCTCTGTTTTTCTCAGAAGTTACACCTTTCAAAATTCTTATAATAATGCCAGTTATACTTAAGATAAAAGCTCAAATTAGGATTGTTTGGCTAAAAAAGACCTTGGCAAACCATCAGTCACCAAAGCTAGATCTATAATAAGCAGTGTTGTGAATTAATGTAATCACATGACTGTAACACATTCATAGTTTTTAAATGAATATAAAGAAAACAGAACAGAAACATGAATGGAAACACATGTGCACTAAGGAAGACTTAGAACTTACTCAAACTGTAAAAACAAGAACTCAGCCTGAGTCTGTAACTGTCCATGTACACAGCTGAGTAAAACAAAGAAGTCCAACTTGACCAAAACATCAACACAGAGGAACAAACCTCAATGCATGCTACAGATGCACATACATTGTGTAAATATGATGTGTACGACAATTTAAAATCTGTAGGCAGACAAAACTCAATTACAGTAAGACTACTGTTGATTCAAACACTTGTGCTCTTTGATGTCTCGTAACCATCGGCATAAAGCAGGTGTCACTTCACATGAAATGCTACTCTCGTGAGAACCACAATCATATTTTACTAAATCTAACAATTAAATAAGAATTAATGAATTATTTAGAGAATTTAGATAAGAAACAATAACAGAAAAGTATGCTCCTGGCTTTAAGATGTTTCTGTGCTCTTAAAGTTATACACAGAAACAATGCCACAAGTTTGTAGAAGAAAGCTGTCAACATCACCTCCTGAACACGGTGGTTACTTCTCAACTAGATAACATATCTCTGACAGACAGATGCCATATGACTGGAAGGCAGTCTATAGTCATATCTTAACTTCTGATACAGCTGTTCTTTTCACATGACACCAAGATTTGAAGACATCTGAAATTATAACAACAATCCAAGTGTCATGCCTTCTTAGTAAAAATGGAATCACACTTACGGTAAACCTGCTGTAACCCGGCATTGACACAAAGTGGAAGGTACACTAGAGACTCCAAATCTCGCATCGATCACTTCATCCACAATGCACTCAAATTATCATCCAAATGAGTTGCTTCACGCCCTCGTCTCGCTCTTTCTCTCTCCATTTCTATCTCTCCGCATCTCTCTCGTTTCTCTGCCTCTCGCTTGCTGTTTCTCAGCAGCATGGTGGAAAGGTCTTTGGTTGTAGGAGGTATGACTGACAACAAAAGTCCGTCCTCAGCAGTGTGTGTTGGGTTGGCTTGCATATGACTAAGCCTGAGTCATCTTTATCGTTTCTTTTCAACAAAGTCCTGACATAAAACCCTCACACACTGAAACAAGCTTTTCACATTTTTGCCAACACATCAGCAGTGGGAGGTCTATGTTTATGAGACACACAAAGACCACAAAAGAACAAATTGTTCATTTTCAGGGGATCCATGGAGAAATGTGCTTCTAAAAAAATAGGTGACTTCATTATTATACACCACTTTCTGGCAGTCTTTAACCATCTCACAGGAGCACTATGGTCCACTCCCCTCCTCCCATCTCTTCCTGTCAGCTGACTCCACCTCCCTCCCATCTACCTCCATACGCCCTCATCCCCAACGCACATTGTCCTGCAGTGTAATGGCATCAAGGTCATCGGATCTGACACACTCTGTGCACCCCCCCTCCACACCCCTCCCCCCTTTATCTTTCATTTTCTCTCCCTCTTCCTGTCTCCTCCCCCCTGTTCCCTACAGGCTCCAGCAAATGCACAAACTGTCATCAGATGCAGAGGCACGCTTTAATGATTTTTATCCCCACATACAGTACGGCGCTACTATGCACACAGTTCAGTGAGGGTCACTGGGTTTATTGGTGGGCGGGACTACGGCCAGCACATTATATTGTAACATAGTGGAAGCAGCAACACAAAGTGTTGCAGACTGACTGAACAAATAAAACACATATCTTACTAAGATCTCTATTATAATGACGATACATTTTGCCTGGTTTGGTCTTTCTAAGAGGCTAACCAACCACAAAATGGTTTTTGTATTGTATATCTATAATTTCATGAAAAAGATATAAATAGTATGCAATGCCTTTTCTTTCACAGGATATACCAAATACATACATACATATATATATATATATATATATATATATATGTATATATATATACACAAACACACAGTGTACATATGTGTAACCATATGCAGAATGTACAGTAGTGTGTCTTCATTTTTGCAAATGTCTGTTGGGCTGTTTTTCTCTCTTTGTCTTTGCCTCTTACCTACACCAGCCCCATCCCCAAACCCTTCCCAGGCAGGATGGTGTTAGGTTCAGGGTGTTTGGGTGTAGTTTGTAGTACTGAGTGT
The DNA here is from genome assembly GCF_021347895.1 of Acanthochromis polyacanthus. Lineage (NCBI taxonomy): Eukaryota > Metazoa > Chordata > Actinopteri > Pomacentridae > Acanthochromis > Acanthochromis polyacanthus. The sequence goes on along the minus strand of NC_067119.1, from coordinate 32,230,421 downwards.
AAGGTATCCAGTCTGAGTCACACCTCATGACATTCGGCACGTGCAAGTCAGCACGAACCGCCCAGCTGGGGAAGGTCTACACCCCCTCCCTCAGCCTCACCCCTTCAGTATTCCTCACAAAGAGAAAGGGAGGAGTGGTTTGGGAGGGAGGAGAGAGAAAAATTGGAAAGGTGGTGATGGGTGGTAAGGGGGCTGGTAAGCAGGGTGGAGCATCAAAAAAAATAACGAGAAGGAAGAGGAGGGGGGCGCTGTTTTTTAAGAGGCAGCTCTTTGTGCTTGAGCTTTGGGACATAAAAAGAAGGAATGGAATGGAATTAATATACAGCACAGCATAAGTTAGACAATTTTGGATCGGAGACAAGAGAGTGGAACAGACATGAATGTGCAAATGAATGGATAACAAGTAAGATTAAAAAAAATGGTTCAAAGCAATAAAAGTACACTGTGTACCACTACCTGCCAGGCTAATATGTGCCAACTCAAGAAAAAGAGCTGAGCAGTCAAATCTGACGGGACAGTGATGTAATCATTAACAGAATATAGTAGTTACAAGTAGTAGAACATTTCTGAAGGGCTGAAATCCCAGATGATGTGTTTTGAGGGATAAAATTTTGGGGCTACAACAGAAATTTGTCACACTTCAGAGAGAAACACAGAGAAAAAGGGAGAGAAACCTTCCTCAGTCCGGCAAAGTGGCTGGTTGCCAGCCTTGTCTCTCTCAGGACGTGGGCTAAGATTAGCTTCCCATATGTTCAAGTCAGGCATAGCCGGACTTAAAGGGCCAGTACACGACTGTGGCATAACTAGGAAACCTTCGCTGCACCCAGTGAAGCAACATATAATCAAACATACACAAGTAAATCCTGGTCAAATATCTTTTGAATAATTCAAATAAAAGACTAGGTCACAGCAAATAATGAGGTGAATGAGGTGTTTGCAGGTGTAGGAGTGTCTGCAGTGCAGCTCTGAGATACTGTCACTTTTATACCTTGTCTCACAATATCATCAGTCCTATCCTCCAAATTTTTGGTGACAACATGATCCGATAAATTCACAATAATACATAGTTTACAAATCAACATTTTCATGTTTGTGTTTCAGTAGTCTGTGATAAAAACTCCAACAGCTGTTGCACTGTATTACATAAAACCTGGCAGTGTCTGGCAGCAGTGGGATTCAGGACTGTATAAACTGTGTGCCCGATGGGAGCAGCAGAGCAGGCGCCAGAGAGGTGAGAGTTAAAGTGCTCGAGCAACAGCTGAGGGCTCCTCCCCCTTCTCTTTCCATTCATTTTTTATTAACTGCGGCACCAGGCGGCTGACAACCTCCCTCCGACATCAAACACAGATACCACCAACGATGCCAACAAGCCACCAACCACAACTCATCATGCCATGCAGGATATCGATCCTGCTCAAGACTCAGTCTAGGCAGCTATGGTCTTGAGTATATACAAAACTTCAAGCAGTGTAGCATAACAGACAGTACCGAAATGAATGTCTGCTAATTGTAATGAATAAGAAATGAAACATGACAATGGGGCAGGGCTTAGCAAGTGTTTATACATTAATGATTGCATGCAAGTGAGGCAATTGTTGGCAACTTTATACATTAAAATGTCATGTGAAATCCCATGAGGACTATAAAATGTGATGTTTTGAAATCCTTGGGGTGTCTTTGATAAAACAGTTCTTTAAAACTACTAGATTGATTAAAAGCAATGGTGCTTCTACAAGATTCATCACAGATACAAGAGTTTCTAGTGCCCAACAGCAGCTGACTCTTTGTGGGGTTGGATGTAGGGCTGCAGTCAAGGTTAAATAGGTAAATGGCTATTTAACTGTAGAGAATGGTTCACCTTAAACTTAATTCACATAAATACTGTCAGGGTGTAAGAAAATGTACAAAAATATTGTTCAGTAAACCAGTTAATGACAAATATATCCGAAATCATTTCTGGACATGTACTAAATCTTTTCTTATAATTTTGATAGTAATGTAGTCAAGATTGTCAACAGACCTATACTATCCAAGACCAAGAAAAAAACATCACAAATTAAAAATACTGGTTTTAACAGTATCTATTGTCTTGCAATAGATTACATTAAACTGTGGAGGCAGTTTCATTGTGACTGTTAGAAATCTTGAAATGCTTTTCAGAATAGCCCAGCATCCTCAAATAAGAAGTAATATAGGAGAACAAGATTTGTTCTTTATTTCTTACTTAAAAAACATTTGAAGCGAAGACTCCAAGACAAAAATCTGTACTACATAGGCCAAAGTCTACAGCCTAATAGTATAATTACTGAGTGTATGCCACCATTTACTCACATTTTAATGATCCATTAGAAGTTGTGTATCATGGCACATGGGTAACAGAGTCTTTACCTGACTAAGTGGAAAGGTTACAGAACAGTAAATACATCGAAAGCTAACAGCGAAAGGAAGATGTGATGTCAAACCCTCCACTTCCTGAGTCTGTACTATATACCAAACCACTTACTACACAAATATACACACATACACAGATGTGGTGCCGGCTAGTTGATCATGTGACCAACCTTGGATGCCGGACTTGAGCTAAAATTAAAGCAATGATGTCACTAGACATTCAGTGTTGCTACGGAAACTAGGTCAGTGTTAACCCTTTGCAAACGAGGCTGGGGATTCCACACACGCAAAGCTCAACATATGATTAACAAACATTCCATCTGTCATCACGTATTCATGGCCTGAGTTTTTTTTACTCTGCTTCTGACTCTTTCCCACCTGTGTGAAGTTCATCTCATAGAAAGAGGAAATCCTGTGTACGGGCGTGGAAGACATCACACGCTTGCAGTCTGTCTGTCTTGTAACCTGTTGTGCTAACCTCATTCAGTTTTGCTTCCTGAACAGCAAAAAGAAAACTACCAAACAAACGCCGTGCTGTAAAACTGAAATAAATCATTCAAAGTACTGTCTGACTCACTAGTAACCATGTCTATTGTCACACAATGTTTTTACGTTCCAGCTTCTTGGAGTTGCTGTGTGGGTGCTGAAAATACTTAATGATACTGTATAACTGCTTATTTGAATTGTCGAAAATAGTGTTCTTAGCTTGTTGGGTGTAGACCATGTTTGTGTGTGTATATCCAAGGACCAGATCTTGCTGAGATACTTACTCCACCCAAGATGTGCATGGCAACCATGACTCTACAAACAGGAGGATGGAAGAGCTATAAAGGCAGAGAACTTGTTACAAAAGAGAGGACAGTTCAATTATCTTTCCCATAAACCAGATGGCTGTCTATGCCATGTAGATAAAGAGGCTGCCTGCATACGGACGGGGATTAAGGCAGGCTTAGAGGTAAGCTACAGTAGGCTGTAGAACTGAGCTAAACCCATTTATGACATTTGAAATTGATTGATTAACCTAAATTTCCCCGTAGTTATGCAGATGAATGTATGGCCCAATGTAAATGTCAAATGTCTGACCTTGTTACTTCCACATACAGTGTCTAGGAGCAACACTGAAATGGCTCTGTATGTACGTGATGGAAGTGAAATCAAAGCATTCTTTCTTCTGCAGGAAGAGAACATCACAAGATTCTCATAACTCAGACAACAGTTTGTTTGATGCTCAATAAATCCTTCCTTTATGACGCTTCCCCGCCTTTCTACACTTCTTCCCACATAAACACACAAGCGTGCCTCGACTCGGCAAGCTGTAGAACAGCAGCTCTCAGCGGCCATACGCCACAGGTTACTACGCCCGACAATCAAACACGTACGCATGCGTGACCCACTAACTTTTACTCCCTTTACCTCATTTGACTCCAGAACCTAGGAGAAGCAGGACGGCCCCCCTGGCTCCTGAGCCAGCGTGCAGGGTTCCTCCTCCTCCCTCCGCCTTTCCCTGGTCTCTTGTATCTACACATGCCTGGCTCTGGCACCAATCAGCGGGCAGCGTGGGACGCTTTAAACTGAGGATGCCGCCACTTCATCACTGAGGCGCTTAGCTCACCACGGCTTGGAGATAGAGCTGAAGAAATTCACCTTCCCAGCAGCGAAAGTTGGGCACTAAGACAGATGTCTAATAGGATCTAACGCACCTGTACCTGTATGCCATCGCGGTGATAGAAGCGCTAATATAATGAGCTCGTGTGCTCGCCATGGAGCACAGAAAATAGTCAAATGACATCCTAGAAACAGAGCAGGGACAATCCCAGCTTTAACTTTGGGATTGTTTTCAGTAGGTAAACCTATTTATACAAATACATACACATTTATAATACAACTGACATGGTGTAGTCACATTTTAAAAAATGTGCATGGTAACTGATAGAGAACAGGAACTGGTCACTGTGTTGACTAACCACAACATTTTCACTTCACTGCGCTGATGACCCAACTGCTGAGAATGACAACAACA